>NW_010133297.1:63202-104231 GCF_000699245.1 Pterocles gutturalis | reverse complement strand
ACATTAGTTTATTAGCTTTCCTGTCGCATATAATGAAATACAAGCAGTGCTTTTTGTAAGGCAAAGAGTAATATCCTTTTCATTTACCTGTTGGTTTTGTGTGTTTTTTTTTTTCTTTTTTTTCAGGGCTATCTTCCTGCAAATGTGGACCGAAGAGAAAACACTTTACAAAGAAAACGCAAAGAGTATTTTGCGTTTGTTGAACAATACTATGATTCCAGAAATGATGAAAATCACCAAGATACCTATAGACAGGTAGAACACCTATTGAAGTGACTTTTACCTACAGGGCATCTGCTAAAGAACTTAGATTATTTTTGAAGTTTGCTGCTGTTTAATCTTACTTGATAGGTGACTCTCTAATCAATTGTTTTCCTGTCTTTCAGAAGCAAAAAAATGAAATAGTTTGGTCTGAAATTTGTAATGTCAGCTTTAGTCATGCCATGTGGCTCTGCCATTTGAATGCTACCAAGGTTTTCCATTTAAGAACAGTAGGGTTTTCAGATCTTTCATCTCCTGTTCAGACCCTCTTTCAAGTGAGTGAGGATGGACAGGGAAAGTATAACAGTTGACTGTTTCTTACTGGCTCCATACTTCTGCTTAGAAGTTGAAACTGTGTCTCGTGCGCAATGAACACAGGCATGTCAAACTTTCTGGCCCACCCAGATAAACAGAAAACTTTGCTTCAACTTTTTGTAAGTATAGGCTAAGCAATATGACTTTAACCTTCTTAGGGTGGAAGAAACTGAGATCTTCCTTTCAGCTTCAAGCTTGATCCTTAGTAGCAAAAAGTATATATGATAGTGTCAATTTAACATGACACATTCTACATGTTGTAGAATGTGTGTACTCATAATTACCCTGAGGTAATCATTATTGCCAATATGCCTATAATTTGCAAACAATCAAAATGTTATATAAGGATGTGAAAACAAAGTATGTTTTTAAATTTTGTCTCGTTGGTAGATGAACAATGACGCAAAGATTTGGCTGTATGTTTTGAAATACAGTAAATCCATGTTATTCCAAAAATAGTGATACGATGGGATTATAACTAATACTGTAAAACTACGTTAGTTTTAACTATTGTGTTGTTTAAAAAGTGTACTATTGGTTCCTTTTACAATATTCTTCTTTCTGTCTGATTAGATCCATATAGATATCCCACGCATGAGTCCTGAAGTTTTAAGACTTCAGCCCAAAGTAACAGAGGTAAGAATGATATCTAAAGAATTTTTATTTTTTAAAGGAAGAATTTTATTAATGAATCTGATATCACAGCATTAGTTAATAGTTAATTTGACAACACTTGCTATTTTGACTTCAGAATTAGCTTAACAAAGTCCAAAAAAATGAGGGTATGTAAGTACAGGCGAAGAATAGCAGTGTAACTATGTGTAGTAAAAGGAAAGGCATGCCATTAATCTGCTGCATTGAATCTGTTGTTTTTTTCGTAGTTCTTGTGCCTTTGAGGTTTTTTCTTTTTTTTTGCTTTTTATATATTTTGTTAATAATGTGTTTTTAAAGTAATCCAGAGCATAGTTCCCTTTGTTCTATGTGTTTGTCAAAATCATTCAAGGTCTGGAAGTTCTTATCATAGAATCTTCCACTTGGGAAGTTCTCTTTTTGTGAGTTTGTAGCATGACTGTTTTGTGTTCCTGATTTGATTTTGTTTCTTTAAGTTTTATATGTTGAGCACACTGTTTAAATTCTTTTACTATGGTAGTAAATATACATCAGTTAATGATAAATATGTGTGGTGGGTTAACCTTGGCTGGATGCCAGGTACCCACCAGGCCTATCACTCCCTGCTTCAGCAAAATAAGGTGGGGAGAATAAGATGAAAAACTCATGGGTTAAGATAAAAGCAGTTTAATTAAAGCCAAAGCCAAGGCTGCGCGTGGAAGCAAAAGGAAAACAAAGATTTTATTCTGTACTTCCCGTCAGTAAGCAATGTCTGGCCACTTTCCGGGAAGTAGGGCTTCAATACACGTAACGGTTGCTCTCGGAGAGAAACATTGTAATAACGAATGCCCCCCTCCTCCTTCCTTCCCTTAGCTTTAATTGCTGAGGTGATGTCATATGGTATGGAATATTCCCTTGGTCAGTTTGGGTCACCTGTCCTGGCTCTGTGCCCTCCCAAGATGCTGCCCACCCCTGGGGCCCTGAGCCTACTGGCTGAAGGGGGTGTTAGGGAGACAGCCTTGATGCTGTGTGAGCACTGATCAGCAGTAACCAGAACACTGCTGTTATCAACACCTTTCTGCTGTTATCAACACCTTTCTAGCTATCAACACAACACACAGCACTGTGAGGGCTGCTATGGGGAAATTAAGTCCCTCTCAGACAGACCCAATACAATATGTTAATCAAATTGGTCTATATTGTTGGGTAATTGAATTCCATGGGGACTTCTCTTTGTAAAGTATATAGGTCATAAATAGTATAGATGATGTGAATCATTCTCTTTGAATTATTTCCTTTAATCCTTCAATTTCTGTCCTTGCTAATGTTTCTATTTAAACCTTCAAATGTGCTTCCATGTAGGTTCTGTTAGTATTGTTATAGAGCCACATAGAACATCTGATACTTTGTTACATGATATGAGAAGTTAAATGTAGAACTAGCTTTCGTTTGTTGGTCTGCTCTTGCAATTATTTGTTTAATGGAAGTGCTCCTCCACGTGTGTTGGAAAAATTTGTCTGAAGAAATAGCCTATTACAGTTTTTGAAATAAAGTGGTATAAAAATACTGCTTTCCGTCTGTTTTCTATGCAGTGGTGTTTTACCTGGGCTTCTCCTAGGGATCAGTCAAAGAGTAAAATCAGAAAAATAAGGGACAAGAAGGGAAGCAATATCAGCAAGAAATAAACTATTAAAGAAATGAATAAGATCAGTGTCAGTGTTGTAGGTAGAAATGAGCTGATGAGTGAAATTGGAGGTGAATATTATTTAATTTAAAAATGACTAAAGAAAGAACAATGCTCAAATACTTCTAAGAAGAAAGAAATACTTGTACTGTCTCAGCAATCGTCTCAAATTATGCTAAAAATGTATTTGTATTCAACATAAAGTGGTGGCTTTTTTGGGGTGGTTTCTCTACTTGGTTGCATTGCATGATTAAACTGTTCTTAAGGTTTCAGTGAAGATCATCTATATCTAAAATGAATGACTGTGGGTCAGATGTACGATTGTGTTTTTGTAGTTCTTGGTTTGGGTGAAAATATTGCAAAGTGATGTTAATTTTTTTTCCCCCTGTGTATTAGTGAAGGAGAAATTAGAATCTGTTTAACTTGTCTGGTGTAGGAATCTGTCTTGTTTTTAAAGGAACATTGCAAACTACGAAAGACTTCTTCAGGAATGACTGCTAGGTGGTGTATTTATTTATAAATTAGCTGAACAATTGAAATTCTGTAGAATATATTTAATGTCCTTTTTATCGAAGTATTTGGATGAGAAGTCAAGTAGCTTAATAAAAATTGTATTAAGTAAGACAATATTCTCGTTGAAGAATATTTTGAAGTAAAGTGTTATTGAGTAAAGTGATTGTCAGATAGAAACCTATAGTATCTTGGACTAATTTTGTCTTCTGTTTATTTGATTATGCATGAGACAAGGTATTTATATGACTGCCCTTAAGAGGTGGTTAATACATTCCTTTAGACTAGAGGCAGACTTGATAATAGGTTGTAGGAATGCAACTTTGTATTTACCATGGATATCTGCTTTTTCCATAATACAGTTAGAAATGTTAGACTAAAGTTGTATTGATAATTAAAGAAGAAACAGTCAAGGTTTTCCAACATTTGAAATGTGTATTTTTGTTAAATATTTAGTGTGTTGGGAAAAGCATCTTAGAACAGAACATGGAAAAGAAATAGAGTTACAGGATAGATACAGTCCTTCAACCAAAAAGGGATTAACTTAGAGCTAAAGGACTTAGTTGGGAATTTGGAGAGTATATTAATGTGAAAAAGAGATTAGTGAAGTATTTTTTACAAGCAGTCACAGTTGCAAGGAGATTCAGTGTTATAGCTGAATTATAACTAATCTGAAAATATGCTAGTTTAATGAAAATGCTGACTGTCAACTTCAGAAATATTAGATACTCCCAGAATAAAATACTTCTCTTATTATTGCTTGGGAGTAATTAAAATAAAAAGGAAATATTGTGTCTAGGTAACTTCTTGCCAAGTAAAATCTGATATGTCAATAGAACTCCAATAACAAATATTATTCAGTAAAGTTTGAGTGTGGAATGCAGTTTCATTTAATTTTGTGGGGTCATTAAACATGTGAAATTATTTAGGCCTTTTTTGCTTTTATTGGGTTTTGGTAGATAACAACATTGCTCAGGTAGCATATTCATTTAATGTGATTTACCGAGATCTCATTTGCAAATATTTTTAAAATAAAATTAGCATTGTTTTAATTTCTAGTTATTTGTTAAACTTGTCCAAAGGTATGTTTTTCTAATGCTTCATTGGATATATGCATCTTAAACACTGCCTGAAAAGAAATGTATTTTAAATCCACGCTTTTTAGAAACTGTGATTGCTCTTGTGAGTGAGATCAAATTATCTTGCAACAGTAATAATTCTATTTTATATATATCTGGCTCCTTAAATTAATTTAGCCTGCTGAATACAGCCCAATATCCCTGCTTGCTGGGCATACATTTCTTTAGTTTGAGTGTTTAGCAAATTGAGCCGTGTAACAACTGTAGCAGAGACACATAAAGTAGGTGGACATACTTGTCATCAATGTGATCAAGGCATTGTACAACTAGAGTGCTGATGCCTTCTTATTTAAAAAAAACCAAACAAAAACCAGAAAAAATACAGAACAAATTCCCTCCCCTCCCCCCCCCCCCAAAAAAAATATCCCTCTCCATACCCTATCCCATCCATCTGCTCCAACACCTTTTTTTCTTCCCTAGTGAGTAGTAAGGAAATGGATGGAAAAATGATAGAAAGCTTGGAGGAGTGAGATGTGACAGCTGATTAACACTAAAAAAAAAAAGTTTAAAACAAACATGTATTTTAATAATATTCTGTTAGCTGATAGTGAGTGGTCTTGAGGTATAGAAGAATAACAATGTGACAGGGTGGATGGCAGCAGACTGTGTGGTAAGGGGAAATCTAGGAAGTGTTTGAGTTATGAAGAGGTGATTGAGATCTGATTTATTTTTTACTGATCCATCATAAGTATCCTGAACTTTATAGTGTCCAAGGATCTTCATGGGTTAGATGTTTTTAGAGCTCCCGTGATCTCCTGACTAGTTGTGTGGGCTGCTGGGAGGGTGGGCTTGCACGTGTCTTTGCCCTTGCTCTCTGTCTGATCCAATAGTGCCAAGCCAATCCTATTGATGTCATCTTACGAAGACTAGTGCAAATGATGCGGGAAGTATCATAACATCCAAGTTCTCCCTTGTTTCTTCCTCTTGCTTCCTGGGTTTTTGGAGCCTACCCTAGCACAGTCTAATACCTTAATCTTAGGGGATCCCTTCCTGCTCCGACGGGCTCAGTGCAGACAGAGGCCTTTTGTTGTTGCCAGAGCTGACTCCCTTCTAGGGAGGGGAAAGATGTTGCTGGTCCCAGGTGAGCCAAGGTCACTTCCCCTTGTTTTAGCTGAGATGGCAAGAGCTATAAAGAAGAGAAGGAAATGGAAGTGTGGGTCAAAGCAGATTTCGAGGTTGGCATTATGTGCAGGACTGTTATTGTGGATTTTTGTTATGATTGTTATGATTTTTTTGTCCACATCAATTTTTGATGCTGCAGAGATTTAGAATAATGATACTGCTACTAGGAAGAATGTAACTTAGAATGAGGTGAAGAGGCTGTAAGTGACAAAGCTGGAGAAAAATGCTAGTCAAAAGACCAGAAACATAGCGTGTGTGAACCTCACAATGTCTTCTGACTTCAGGTTCCAAATGTTACTATTCCAAGATTTTTGTTCTTGGTGGTACCTGAGTCTCTGTTCCTACAGAGCTTTTCATTAGAGTTAGTAAAGCTTTTTAATTTATCTGAACTTGGAATTTGGTTTCTGTGATGAAAATGTTTCACTTTAGAAAAAGGTGTTTTGAGTCTGATGTGTGGAAATAACTCACTATATGTTCCTTTTAAAATCAGTTCAAAGTGTTTATTTTTTGTGGGAGTTATGTAGATCTTGGCAAGGATCATGTTGGAGCAAGGACTTAAAGGACTGTGAATAAATAAATAGTGGCCCTCAAAGAGGAAGAGAGGAGTTGGAGGTCTTCCCCCATATAGTTCAGTCAAGTTTATTTTAAAGACTTAATGGCTTTAAGTTTAGGTTTAATAAATTTAATCAATTGATGTGGAGTAGTCTGTAACTTATTATCAATTTCTGCTTTATCTTTAACTGAATTTTGTTGAAATGGATGGTACATGTCTGTGTATTTCCTGTCTATGCTTGCATAACATGAGATAAGTAATTTGAAGGAAACAACACGATTTAGAAATAGTTTGTAAATATGTCCTCACCTCTTTTTTTTCCCCTACTTACAAAACAAAAAGCAAACTCTTGAAAGCTTTCGTGATTAAAGAGTTCCTCTAGGGTGGCAAAATCCACAAGGTATTAAAAACCTGCATTTAAGCTAATGGATTAATCTCTTTATATGCATATAGTTCTTAGTGTTACAATAAGTGAGAGTTAAATTCAAAAGAGAATAATTGATTGGTAATGACATCTCATGAGATGTAGTAGTTTGTACTAAAAAAGTAATTCCAGTTTCTGTTGCTGCTTTGGAAATCAAGAAGGAAACCTTTTGGGAAAGTGACCTTTTTAATGAGTCCTATTTGAACACAGTGATGAGTGCTGTATAGAAACTTAAATCGGCCTGCTTTTCAGGTTTTCAGCACTCATTTTTTTCAATTCAGAACAGTAAATTAAACTTTATTAAAATGGGTAGGAAATTGAAAACACTATTTCAGTGCATATTCATTGAGTTTCTGATTAGATGTATTTGGGGATATTAAAGCCAATGTGCCAATCACTGAGTGAGCCTTCCTCCTCAGTAATATAAAAAAAAAAAAAAAAAAAAGAAACAAAAAACCAAACACTACCCCCTTGCCTTAGTTTTTATACATGATTTTAAAAATGCTTTGAAATCTGTAGGCATCTCAATTTGCAATGTGAACTATGTGTATTATCAGGTTCTGAGGAAAGGAAGGCTTGGTGGTACAAGCTTTGGGGTGGATTGACTAGAGACATGCCTTCATGTAAAGCTATTTTTTAAATATTTACAATGAGTATTTTGATAGCTGTTACTTACTGGATTGCTGATTTTTTTGTTTGTTTGTTTGTTTGTTTCTCAATGTGCTTATTTTGTAGCCTTATCAGACCAGGAGTTTTTTGTTTAGCTTAGTGTATAACACTATTCTACATTCAGCAATTGCTATTTAAATAAGTTTTTCTAGTCACCTCTGTGATATTTGTTTTCAGGAAAGTTATTTGTATTTGTGGTGTGTTCAACATGTCCTGTATTTGAAGTGAAACACCGAATGGTAGCACTGATAAACTAATGTTATTGAAACTAGAAATGGCAACTGACAGAAGCAGGAGTGGTGGCTGTGAGCTGAGTAACCTAGATAGTTTTTCAGTTTTCCAGTAACGGTAAAAATATGACATAAACAACTGTAATTTCATATAGGTATAGTTATGTAAAATGTGAAAGAAAGCTGTAAATGGCAGAACTTAAGGTCTTTATACAGTTGTTGATATACAATGAAACCCCACCGGCTATTGCTTGATGGGCAGAGGTTTTTATTTTTTCAGTTTAATATGCCTTGCATATTAAAAAAAATAAGATGGCGAGGCGAGCACCAAGAATAATTTATAGCTAAAGGAATAAGCATCTTGGCTAATGAAAACAAGAGGCTTTTATGGAGAATTTGCTAAATGCATACTTCCTTGTCGGCCTAATTTTTGCCCCAGAACTGAAATCACACTGAGGAAAAACTGAATCTTAGTTGTAGCTGTAATGGATCAGACTTGAGTTGCGTTAAGGTTTGTATTTCAGTACCCACCAAAGTCTTTTGTGTTTATTGCTGTTGACTGTTGTCTTGTTGTGTGGATTTTTAGTATGCCAGGGAAACATAAAATCTGGAGATTAAGGAAAGTTGATTCTCAAAAGAAAGCCTGTGGGAGAAAGGTAGCTGTTGATATTTGGAACTTACTTTCAAAGTAAAAGGTACAAATGTCTTTCAGCTTCAGGCAGGTCATATGGAAGCCTGTGATGGGACTCTCAAGCACCCAGATGCGAGTCATATATGCCTAGACCTTTCCTTACTTGAAAATGACTGCAAGAGGTCTTTTAAACTCAATAAGACTTTATTTTAAACAGAATTAGAATAGTCACCTTCTTAGTCTGGCAAAAACTTGAAGTGAGATTGAATAGAAATAATACAGGCTTCATTTCCCTGTTGCGTCCTTTACTGGCAGACCTATACGGGCTTTGTTGAAGTCTGAGCATTTATTGACTTCTCGGGTGGCAGCAAACTGCAATCTCCTTGGGGTCCTTTGTATATATGTATATATTGCTACTATTATTATCGTTATAATTGATATTTTCAGTTTTATTGTAGTTTAGTTATTAAACTGCTCTTATCTCAACCCATGAGTATCTTTTCCTTTAACCCCTTTAATGCTTTCCTCCATTCTTGGGAGGGGAGAGGGTGAGTGAGCGGCTGTGTGGTATTTGGCTGCCAGCCAGGTCAAACCACAACATATTTAGGAATAAATAGAATACTGTACTAATAAAATACTTCTTTCAAAGAGATTAAAAATTATGGGAAGATAACTTCAATATTTCTGTCTCTTGAGGAAAGAGGAACTTTATATTACTAGAAAAGCTCCAGTGAATAAGTGCTTTGTTGTAACTACTGTAACTGAATTATATACTAGGTTGTTTTTAACATGTGCAGATACCCTGAAAATGCTTCCTTTTGAAGCACTGAGAAGTTTACTTAGCACTGGATGTTACTTATGAATACCAGTGTTCATTTATGCTTTTCTGTGCATGTTTTTATGCTAGTAACTCTATTAAATTTGTCCTTGTATAATTTTCACGTGTCTTGTTTAAAATGTGCTTATCGTGTGATGATGTTTCTTTAACTCTTTTTCAGATCTTTGAAAGAATTTTATTTATCTGGGCAATACGTCATCCAGCCAGTGGATATGTTCAGGGCATAAATGATCTTGTTACTCCTTTTTTTGTAGTCTTCATTTGTGAATATATAGGTAAGATTTATCTTAATACCGAATTATGAATTGGTACTGGTTTTGGAACAGTGTCTTCATTTTAATCTGAATAATGATTTGGAATAGCTCATCAAAGCATAATTTGGCAATAAATTTTATCATGAAGTTTTGTAATTATAATTTTATAGTTCTCTTTAAAAATATACAGAGAAGCAATCAGATTTTGTGTAAGTGGTCAACTGAATTCAGGTATCTTTCGGGTTTTTATTCCGAACAAACTCCCGCCCGATAAAAAAAAAAAAAAAAAATCCTCTGTAGAAGTTGCAGACAGCATTCTTGTTTGTCAGATCTGAAAGCAGGGGGAAAGAAGCACAAATCTAGCATTTACTTTTGTCTTGATTTCTAGTGATTTCTAGTTAAGAAGCATTCACCACTCCAGATGCTTTTTTCTTCATGGGTGGTTTTCTCTCTCTCTCTCTCTCTCTCTCTCTCTCTCTGTCTCTCTCTCTCTCTCTCTGTCTCCCCTAATTTACGTTTTTTGTGGAAACTTTAAATTGTACATATGAAATGAGCAAGTGTTTAAAAACAAAACAAAACCAAAATCAGATAACAGCAGCAAATCCCACACAAAACCAAGAATAAATCCTGTGAATCAAAGAAACCTTTTAAATGAGTGGATGGGAAATTAAGGTAGAGGGACCCTATTAAACTGGATCCGTGACTGAAAGACTGTCAACCTGGATTTAGGATCTGGAAATTAAGGCAGTGGTAGTCAAATTTCTCTGGTTAGGAACTTTGCTTTTATGGGGCTTACAACAGTAGCGTAAACAGCTCTATTTCTCTTGAGTTTGTGGCCTTATATGTGAATGTACTTTTTGAAAACTTTATCTGGTAAGCTCTGATACGAGTTAGATGCTGATCTCTTACTAGAACGTGATTCACATCTTAAATGTATAGATTAGTATTTAAGTATTTGTAAACATTAAGAGTATAGCTAATCATGAACAATAATTCATTAATAATTTGTGTATGAATATGGACATAAAAGGTAAATAGTAAAAATGACAATCCAGTTTGAATTAGAAGAGTTTTCCTTGTATTTCTATTTGTCATACACACATACAATGGAAATACATAATGCTTTATGTGTGAACTTGAGCAATGTGTTGTCTGGCTGCTTGAATGAGACTGCATATAGTGGATTTTTCCTACCTTCTCTGTGTAAAATGTCCATCGGTGTCGTAATCCAGATTTAGATTTAATGAAGGTCAGATTATCCTTGAGTGGATGATAGACTGTCCATTTACTCATTTGCATGGTGACTCCTCTGTTGCTTTGTTCATTTGTTGTTTGTAGGGGGATATTTCATTGCTAAGCAACTAATGAGAACTACTGCTGCTTTCTCCCTCATCATCTCTTAAGTAGGGTAGAGGCCTACTCCTGAGAGTACTTGCAGTTTCTGCCTTTTACTCCCTCATTTGTCAGATAATGAAAATGTTCTTAATGATTCTAGAACAGTAGGGTCTCTAGTAGACTTTAGGGTTGTTAATTGAAATAAGAAGTTCAAATGAGATGTGATTAGAGAATTGATATTCCATGTTAAATAGACCATTTAATTAATATGGTAAATAAGTTTGTCTTTACCACCAACTCACATTTGGAGACCCTGGTGATCGTTAATGTATTTGCCAGTTTGTTGTATCGGAGAGCGTAGCTATGCCAGTAAGTGTCCAGTGAAGAAAGAAAATGACTGTAAGAGATATTTTGACACTGAAAATGTGTGAAACTCAGAAAATTGTACTGTAAAAGCTCATTTAAAAGCTAATATCTGTATAGTAAGAAAAATACTGCAATGAGGGTATTCACTTCAGTATAATAGTGGTACTGGATAACTGCTAACAGCAGTTATTTCCCCCGGTGACACATAAAAACTTTCTAAGGTTTGTCTTTAAATAGTTTTTGGTTTGAGTCTTTCTAATATAGTCAAGGTAGAGTGATGCATTCAGGTTAGAATGAATGCATGTGTATTTTACTTAAACTTTAAATGAGAACATAAAGTTTATGAAGTATGTTAAATCTTGAGGTTTGTAATAAAATTATAGAGGGATTCCAAACTCAGACTGAGTTATACTTAATTGAGACAGAAATAAATGCAGAATTGCAGACGTTTTGTAGGAAAAATGTTTAAGATACTAGTGTATTTAATATTTACTCTAGTAATATTTACCTTAGATTTTGTTTTGATCTAGATTTTATAATTTCTTGCCCTGATTTTAAGTTAATATTGGTTTGTACCTTAAATTGCTTTATTTATTGCTTTCTTTTAACTATCAATTTTTGTATTTTTCTCAGTAACTGAAACCTTTGTGTTGCAGTTCTGAGTCACTTGGATCCTTATTCATGCCATTGAAAGTGATAAAGTCTTTTATTTTAGGTTCTTTCTATAATTAAAAAAAAGGTCCTAAAGAATTATGAAAGATTAATAATAAGTTATTATTAACAACACCATTAATAATTCTGTGATGATTAAATGATCTGATGGTATATCCTGATAATGTTTACACACAGTTGCAGTTTCATCAAATATTTTGGTGGGAGGAAAGCCGTTTATTTTAGCTTTATGGGAACTGAGAGAGCCCTTAATCCTTAAGTAAATCACACAGTTGTTATGCAAGATTATTCTGGTGATGTGAGTCTTTCTGCTCTGCTAAAGACATCAAAAAACTGTTTGGAAAAGCGTTGTTAAAGAACTTTTGAAGATACAAATGATATGTATGGAAGTGGTAATTTACTTGCCTAGTAACATTTTTTTTTTCATTTATATCTGCATTCCAAAAAAAAAAAAGGTGTTTGGGTTTTTTAATAAAGACTAAAGTAATAAATGTTTTGATGTTTAGTATGGATTGAGTTACCTAATTTTAGCACATAGGTTCACATATTTAGAATAGGTTGTGTAACTGAATAATAGAATCATAGAATGGTTTGGGTTGGAAAGGACCTTAAAGATCATCAAGTTCCAACCCCCCTGCCATGGGCAGGGACACCCTCCACTAGACCAGGTTGCTCAAAGCCTCATCCAACCTGGTCTTGAACACCTCCAGGGATGGGGCATCCACAGCTTCCCTGGGCAACCTGTTCCAGTGTCTCACCACTCTCACAGTGAAAAATTTCTTCCTAATGTCTAGTCTGAATCTACCCTCTTTCAGCTTATACCTGTTACCCCTTGTCCTCTCACTGCACTCCCTGATAAAGAGTGTTTCCCCATCTCTCCTGTAGGCCCCCTTCAGGTAATGGAAGGCTGCTATTAGGTCTCCTCGGAGCCTTCTTTTCTCCCCAACTCTCTCAGCCTGTCCTCATAGGGGAGGTGCTCCAGCCCTCTGGTTAATTTCGTGTCTCTCCTCTGGACTCGCTCCAACAGGTCCATGTCTTTTTTTTTATGTTGGCCCCACATCTGAACACAGTACATGCAGGAATTCAATATCTTAAATACTGAGAGCATTTTTTCAACCTTTCCAGCAGTGTAAGTGTGATGAAAGTGTAATTTGGTAATGTCTCATTAGTTCCTCACTCTGCAATAAAAGCAGAATGATGTAACATTTTCAGCAAGATAAAACTTTGTTGTCAAACCAAGCCAGGAGAAGCACAACTGCAATTAATAAAAATTTCAGAGGGGGTAGGTACCAGCCCCTGCTGGAATATAGTAGATTCAGATTACGATTCCTGGTGTAAATTAGGAGAAGGAAGAGTTTAAACCCTAGGTTTCTCATACCAGGTGATTGTGTAAGTCAGTCTCTACTTTTTTTTTTCTTCTTCTATTAAAAATGCTATAGATCTGTAAGCTTATTATGCTATAATATAACAGCTTCTTTGAAATTTCAAATGCCAGTGGTATGGGAAGACTGTTTTGTACCTACTTCTAACCTCTTCTATGACATAGCAATGTTGTAACATATGTTGTAAAAAACTATTGCTAATTGCTGTTAGGACAGTTTTCCTCAAAACTCTCTTTGTAGCACATTGGTTTGTTTTGAATTTAACCTTGTCCATGTGGATGCAATTCCAGAGGTATTTTTGTTAATGATATGTCAGCAGTGACATGGTATATCTTATAATGCGGACAGGGAAATTTTGCACTGGATTGAAAGTCCTATTCAAGTCGCTGTATATGTTGCTCTATACACCTTCCTGTTGCTCTGAGTTCCTGTTGATTTACATTGTTCCAACATATGAAGTTCTGCACAGTTGCTTGTGTTTTCTTGCTCATGGAGTCAGCTACAGTTCACTACATCTAACATTTCAGTACTACATCTGCATTTCAGTAATTCCCTGGGCCTTGTGTGTATATCTAGAACCACAGAGAGGACCTGGATTTACTCGCCATCCAGAGAGAGGAGCTCAAGAGAAACACCATCATAATAAGGATGCATGTAGGTCATTGCTAACTGGAATGGCTGTGTGAAATAACTTTGTTACTGTGAGATGCCTAGCAGTGTTGGATCAAGAGAAAATTAGGAGTTACTAGGAAGTCAAGGGCAGAAAATGAACACTGCTGTAGCACTTAATCATTTTATGTTGGAAAAGAACATCAAGAAAAATGAGGTTGCTGGAGACTGGAATGGTGATTGAGATATTGTCTACAATCTTCTTGCAATAGAGGAGTTTGAGATAATTTGAGGATGCTCCCTAGAACTCATGAACTGAAAACTTTGGAAAGAGGGTTTTTAGCCTTGTAAGTATTTCTCTTGTCGTCTTAAATCATTTTATAGAAGGCATTAAATGCAACTTCTGTTACCTAGTGTTTTTTAATTTGATACTGCTGTGACTTTATGGAATAATTATTTGGCCCAAATCCTAATGGGATTGGGATGGGATTTAGTCCCAGAGCAACGTAACTGTTAGAGGTTCGCTGGTTCTGGAAAAGCCATCGTCTGCCTGTAGCTCCCTTACCTTTCTTTCTGTTCTCT
The DNA here is from genome assembly GCF_000699245.1 of Pterocles gutturalis. Taxonomy (NCBI): domain Eukaryota; kingdom Metazoa; phylum Chordata; class Aves; order Pterocliformes; family Pteroclidae; genus Pterocles; species Pterocles gutturalis. The sequence goes on along the minus strand of NW_010133297.1, from coordinate 90,046 downwards.
TTCAAGTGTCACAGAAAGTCTTCCTGTCCTGAAAATAAGATTTCATGTGTTCTTTCCTTCCTTTTCAGTGTATCTGCAACATATAATTACATTTAAAGCTATTTTTTCTGTTTTTTTTCTGTAATTTATTGAATGCTGTATCTAAAATTGTTATTTTCATAACATAATAGGAGTGGTGTTTCTGAGCATTGTCATGGCTGTATCTGAGATAATTCTTTAGTGTATGATTATTGAATATGAATAAGATGTCAATTTAACAGAGATTATTTTCAGGAAATAAAGTTGTACTTTTTATGCAATAAGTAATTCTGCGCATAAAACAGTAAGCCAGAGAGCAAAGGGTATTAAGCCACTGATTCCAGAGATCTGCTAGAAGATTTTTCCCATACTTACAGGGTTACAAAATAAAGTTTTGTTTAGCATGCATTATTTCCTTTACAAGACCAAGCTGAAACCTTGATTGCTGTGGTATGTAAAGCAGTCTGAGATAACTAATCTTGCTATCTAAACACCTAGACCTTTCTTATTCAATTCCACCAATTTACTAGTCCTTGGAGAATTATGAATAGGGTTCATGCATTTGGTTTTTGAGGAGATCAAGTGGAAAAGATGTAACATATTTCTAGTTATTCTACTTAAAAGAGACTGAGCTGAAACTGAAGGGGTGACTAAATATTTTGATAAAATGGAAGTTGAACTAGGAGCTGTAAGTGGATTAACTGGATGCTTGTCCCCTTCCCAGTCCCTTCATGTATTTGGAGACTGGCAGAATTATCCTTCCTTTCTCTTCTGGTTTACCAGGAAATAAATACTGGAAAACCTCCCAGCACAGAGTGCTTGGGAATATGAGGAATTTCTTCAGTTTGAGAAGATGAAAATGTTATTTGCAATTGTATACTCTTGAACTTTTCTGATAATTTTGGCGTTATACTTTGTAACAGACTTCTACTGTTCTACTGCTTTTCTTTGTTCAAATAAATACATTTTGAACAAAACTGTAGTTTCCCATTTGTTTGAAATTGTTTGTGAAACTTATACAAATTATTTTCATGAAAGCACTAACATGAAGTGTAAATGACATTTGAACATTTTCTTGTAAGTTGTAAAAGTATTAAGAAAATATTTCCTCATTTTTTTGAAACCATTGTAAAACTTGCATGAAAAATATTCAAAATAATTTAAGCAACTCATGTTATGAAAATTCAATGCTACAAGTTTCATTTGATCACATTAAATTTTTTATCCTTAATGCAAATGACTAGTAATATGGTTTCCACATACAAAGGTGTATTTCAGTGCTGCTTCTTAATAGTTTCCATGGCTTTTTATAGTAATACTCATGACATTCAGTGAAGTTGACTAAAATTGTCATAAACATGAACAATTTTCTATGAACTTTTCTGTGATAATTGAATGAAATATTGTTACCTGTGTTGTTTGGGTAGGCAAGGAATGAAGAAAGGTCATGGAAAAGTCTTTTGAACTAGTCTTGAATGAAACCCCGATTCCATCCTCTATTTAAGTCCAGAAAACGTCATACACTTGTCTCAGTAAAAGATCTGCAACGCACACAAGCAGCTCGGTGATCTGAAACTTTTGACTTACCTGTCAGTTCTCTGTGAAGCACTCCTTGCTTTCATGCGTTATGAAACTGTATATATATACTTACATATATATGACTATAACAAGACTCAGAAATTGTTCAGGATTATTTGAACTTGCTGTGAGCTAACAGCCATTCATTTTTTCAATTTCTGGGAATATGTTTCCCCTGTCTGACCCTGTAGATCTGCCCATCTATTGTCCACTGAAAGTATTTTGAAAGTGGGGCAGAGCTGCTGAAGAGAGAGAGGGCTCTGAGTAAGATAACAGCATTTGAATTTGGTTTTACACATTGATGAAGGTGGGAAAGCAGCTGGAAATGATACGTGCTGAAATAGAGTCCTAATGTTGTTTCATAACTCATTATTAAATAGACTTGGTTGAGCTAAATTGTATTTTATCCTGTTTATTTCTTATGATTTGACTTGTTCTTCTTTATTTAGGAGTTTACTGAAACCCTTTTATAGGTCTCATTTCCTCCTTGCATCTTCTGTTTTATACTACCTATCAGATGGTCTCATTTCCTCCTTGCATCTTCTGTTTTATACTACTTATCAGATGGTCTCATTTCCTCCTTGCATCTTCTGTTTTATACCACCTATCAGATTCCTCAGTTGGAATTCGACTCTTCTCTTTGTGCAGAAAGCACTGATTGCTCCATTTTTAAGTCACTGCAATTTTTAGACTCTGGTTGTAGTCTTATTGTAATTGATCTTTGTGCAGAAGCAGTGTATTCTGAGAATTTGTAATCACTTAAAGTACGTGCATATCCTTTTGTAATTTAGAAGGTTGTGGGGTGTGTTTTTTTTAATTTAAATATTTTTTAGTTGTTGTAATGAAAAAAAAATCCAAAGTTCCTCCAGGTAAATTACATTGCATCGAAGGAGATAAAAATACAGACCTCAATTTTAGTGCTTAAAAAAAATCCCTTAGCACTCTTTTGAAGCACTTGGCTAGATTATATTTTTAAATATTTTTGTTTTTATGGATGTCTCACTTAAGAAAAATGAACCATTCACAATAACTGAGGAATTTTCTTTATTAATGTATAATACAGTTTTTTCAGGCCTAATTGGGCAAAGAAATCTTACTATTTTACATCCTACTCACTTTAAACAAGGAGGAGAATCCATGTGGAAATAGCTAAGAGTGAATGGGTTGAATTGTTTGTCAGCTAGCAGTGCTTGCCATAGGGCTGGTTAGTGAAGTGGTATATTTGGAGGCATTGCAAACAGAACTGTAAGGAAAATGTGGATAGTATTAAGAGACACCTCATGCTTAGTTTATGAAGAGTTAAGGAAGGAGAGATCACGAAGGAGGGCATATACATCTTCAGGACTTACGGAATGGAAAGAATTGATTAGTAGGGGGCTACTGAACTATAAGTTGCCTTTAATCTTTTGATCCTTTTGGTTTTGTGTTTGGTTATTTATTTGGATTATTTACATGGACAAATTTATCTTTCAGCATGACTTGTTGGAATATTAATTTTTCAGGTGCAGTTTGACTAATTCTGTAGTGAGCACTTTGTTCTTGCTGAGAGTTATAGCTATTTCAGTTGACTATTTTTTCATGTAGTTATAATAGTAAAAGCCCTAATGAATGTGGTTGGTCTTTACCCAGTTCTGTACTTTGTATGTGGCTTGCTAGGGGTAGAGTTTATTCCTTACTGTTGTTCTGTAGTTGCTTAACCTATGGGAAGGCAATGATGGCATTTGATATCAAATATATGAGTGAATCTGTTTGCATAAACTCTTTTAGTCTGCTTTGGTCAAAATGAGATGATTTACTTAGTGGATGTATAGCTAATTGTAGCAACCCAATTAGTGCTACTGGCATTTCTTGGAGTATAGGAACATTGAGAAGATGTTAGTAATGACCAGCTGAGCAGGCATCTACAAGTAACTTTTTGGTGTAGTTGGGTGATAGTATATTGCTACATTATTTTATTCATAAATGTATTTGTTTCCCAGTAATGGCTTGGAACTGCGTGAGCTAGATTACTCTGTACTGTAGAATTCATCTTCTTCCAGATCCCATTTGCTGTTTCAAGAAGTCAACATACCCTGCCTGTTCTAGCTTCTTTTCAACTGCTCTTTAGACTTAGCAGTGGAGCTGTATGTTTGAGTATTTCCAGATGAAGTTTAGGTGGACAGAAAAAGATTTGCTTGCCATGTGCTTAGATCACCTAACTAAAACAGGGCTTGTTGCTGTCAAAATGGGTAGCTTTGCTTTCTCTTTTTCAAACCCAAACATGCATTCTTGTCTTCTGTCTTCAGTCAGTATGGCTTTTCTCTGGCACAGTGGGTCAGTTTAGTTAAACTGGTAGGAAACTAGCCCCATAATAAATTGAAGAATTAAACTTTCTGCTCTCATCTCAAGAATCAGAGATTAACTTAACTGCTGATGTGGGGATAGAGGCATGTTAGGGAAGGAGGGAGAAGCAAGATCTCTGTTTAACACCAGGTAGCTCTTAGACTGCTTTAGCTATATTAAACTGCATGCTCACGATATGTCTTTGTGAATTCCACTTATTTTTTGTTTAGCAAGTTAGAGATCACTCATAAAAACATTTCAACAGACAGACGTAGGGTATGGTAATCTGCTTTTCTAGTATTTTTTACTTTCTGTAACTGTCTTGAATGGCCATGATTTATTATCGTAGACAACACTGTTTTACAAAATCAAACCTTCTCGAACTCTGTGTTTCAATTTTGATTTCACTCTCTTCAGTATACTGTCAGATTTCCAATCTAATTATAACATTTCGTCTGAAACATTGGATGCATGGTTGCATCCAATAGACTTCTTGGAGAAAGATTTCAGACTGACTGAACAAGCTTGTATCAATAATTGATAACCAAGCACTGTGAATATGTTTTCTAGTTACCAGTTTCAACTTGAAAGCTAAGTTAAAAAAAAAAAAGATATTAAAACTTCTTTTTAAGTCCCCCTGAAAATTCCCCAGAATTTTATTTAGCATATGTAGAATTGTTTGTAATGTTACTGCTGTCATGTTTTCGATAGTCGTAATTTTTAAGTAGTTCCATAAATCTTTTTAGCCAAAGTGTTTGAATTTGTATCATACTGATGGGATGGAGAAGATAACTCTAGTCATCTTCATGATCTCTGTTGAAACAAAATTAAGTTCTTGAAAATCCATTCGCTTAACAACACAAATTGCAAAATTGAAATTCTTACTCCCATGAGCTGGCACATATTGCAAGTTTAAAAGTGTGGGATGTGATAAAATATCTTCTTTAGTTTTATTACAGATATACAGTAGTAATAGTGCTGGGTATTTAACTCATAAAGGAAGTAGGATGTACCTTCAGATTCGCTATCTGTCAGGGAAAAATGTATGTATTGTAATGAAAACTTTTATGGATGCTTTTAAAAAAGATTCCTATCTACCTGAAGTGGAATAAGCCTAGTTAAAGTTAATTTCTCTTGCTGAGGTTAACACTTGCTGTCAGAAGTGAAGAAGAGACATTAAGATTATCCTAGTAAATATATCCAGCTGCTTAATTGTCTGTTATTTTTAATTCTCTATCTGAGAGAAGATTAATACTTCGACTTAGTGGTATTTATTGCTTGTAGTGTCTTATGACCTTCTGTTTAAAAAAAAGAAAAAACCCAAACCCTTAAATTTTAAGGCATATCACTCTTTCAGACTTTTTTAAGCTTTTAAATTGTCTTCAAAGAAAGGACAATCCACATAACTAAAATACAGATTCTTGAATGTTAATACTGAGTGGAAAAAAACACAGTACGTAAAGTATGTAAGAAAGACTCCTTTGCAAAAAAAAAAAAAAAATTAACAGGGAGTCTTATCTGCATGTTGATGTAAAACTTCAAATATATGCAATTTTGTACCTTAGTAGAGTTACTAGGGGTGTCAGAATTCAGCTGATGAAACCAAAACATTGAGAGTGTTTTAAGTCATAAAACATACAGAAGGAAAAAAACCAAAACCTCTGACCTACTAAAAAATAAAGTAATACTACTTCAATTTTATTATTAAATTAACTTCTGGGTTGCATTTCTTCTTTCATACTCTAGTTATCAATCTAAATTCAGGTTTGAATGATGAGAAAGGAAAGCTGTCAGAGTTGTATACATCTGCTAGAGTTTTATGAAGCTTCTCTTGTCACTGCATCTAATTTGAAACAGTTTGCTTTCTGTTTTCAAAGTGTAACATAGATTTTACTAAATCTTAACAGGATTATTGCTTTGCTTTGTAACATTACTATTTAGAGTCTAGATATTAATGGTATTTTTTGATTATTCAAACAATGTTCAGATAATGCTGTCTTTGAGTTTTATATATTTATATTCAACATACTTTTGTGGGCATATTATCAAAATTAATTCAAGATGACAGGTTGGTTTAGAATGATTCTCATGAGCCTCTGATAAATAAGAGAAGTAATAGTTATGTAAGCTGTTTTTGTTTTTACTTTGGAAAGTATTTTCTCTATTCCTTTGTGCTTATACTAATTTCATAATGTCCTAACAAAACCTGAAATGATATATTTGTCTAAAAACAATTCTTCAGTGTAATCTCCCTGATTTGTTTATCTGTTGCAATTTGGTCCAATTTTTACAAATAAAGAAGTGTAAAACAAAAGATGCTTTCACCTGTTTTCAAAGCTATTCCTAACTTTTGTTGTTCTGAATAGTTGCTTAGATGTTTCCTGTGAAGAAACTTTCCAGACCCTGCCTTATGGACAGAATCAGGAATTCTTTTGAGTTTTTGCTATAAGAGATGTATAGAACAAATTTCAAAATTAACAGGAAACTTCTAAGGTCAAATGGGATTAATCAAAGGTTTCTAACAAAATGAAATGGGTAATATCTATAATGGGTAATATCTCCTTACAGACCATGAAAGCAGCTTTTGTGTCTGTAAACTTGTCTGGTGTTCCTCTCCCTACTAAATCAGTTTGTGTGACAAGGTATATGTTCATCCTACAAATCCTGCCCTGCTTTTTTTTTTTTTTCTGACTTTTTTTTTTTCCTGGCTATAGGGTTTCAGCTCATTGAGAGATACATACAGTTCGAGCTCCTCAGCATGCTACCTTCTGTGTTTTACTAGAAGAAGTCTTCAAGACCTTTAAGTTTCATTAATTTTATATTGTGATTAAATGCAGTAGTTAAAAATGCTGAGGTAGCATTATTATACTACTTTGTCTTCTATTTCTGGTGACTGGTGAGCAGAAGTGCTTCTTAGGCTACAGTTTGTCTCTGCTGTCTCTGTTCTTCCTGAAAGTTTATTCCACATCATTTTACTGCTACCAGGCGTTTCTATTCTCTCCAAGAAAGTCTGTGTGGTCCTGACAATTGCTCGATTGGCTATGTGATTTTTACTTCACTTTTGCTGTAAAAGGAAAAGTAAAGTAATGTTTACTGTGTGGGTGGTTAGACCCTGGAACAGGTTACCCAGAGAAGCTGTGGATGCCCCATCCCTGGAGGTGTTCAAGGCGAGGTTGGACAGGGCTCTGAGCAACCTGGTCTAGTTCAAGATATCCCTCCTTATTGCAGGGAGTTTGGAACTCAATGATCCTTAAGGTGCCTTCCAACCCAAACCATTCTATGATTCTGTACTATTATTCAGATGAAGATCCGCGATCTTGCTTGTGTTCTTCAAGGGCCTCGGGTAGTTAAGAGGCTTAATATGGTTTTTCTTTTGGCCTACGTTTCTGTATCTAACTGTACTCTATACTAAATATTATTTTACATTTGCATAAGAAAGAGCAAACTCAAAATTTTTGTCATTAATAATCAGAATAAATAAGACAGAACTAGTCTTTTCTGGTGATCTATCAAATCAGTCTTTTTGCGTTGTTCAGCTATTTACTTGTAGCTCTTCTGTGTTTTTTTTTTTATCTGAGGTATGCTGAAGAGTACTTGAGAAAAAAGGATTTTTATTCCCCAGGTATATAAAAAAATTCTGCTAATGAAAGGATTTTTTTTTAGTGCATAGGATGATGTGTTTAAGTGTATAGATATGTTAATTATCTCTTTTCAAAGTTTGTTTTTCATCTGTATGTGTATTTCTAGATTTTTAAATGTATCTGTTTAAAGAAGTCATTACTTCATGATACTTAATGCACACTCCCAGAATTCTAAAAATGAAACGAATTCGATAATACAAATGTTATCTTAAAAATAGTACATTTCTTTTAAGTTTGGAATACCTTTTGTTGTTTATACTGTCTCATTTTTGAAGGCAATTAAGAACTAATAGACTTGCACTGTGAAGAAGTCAGGAGAGGTTAGTGAAAGGTATTTTATTGAAACTACAAACTGGAAATGTTAGGTCATGGGAATAAATTGAAAACAAGATCTTGAATAATGGTAGAAGCAGTAAAATGAAATTAAAGAGAAACCACAAGATTTCTGCAGGTGTAAAAATGAAAGAATTGTGAAGAAGAAGAAAGTTAATTACAATCAATGTAACTATGGGCGAGACATGTATTCCAAAGGGAGCTGCATATTTTAGTTTGGCTTGTACATTCATTTTATTTTTCCCCATGGTTTCCATATAGTTATAATTAATGATCATCTTTCTGTAGTGAAGCAGCGCAGAGGTAGTTACACTTTCAGATCTAAATCTTCTCAAGCATGCTTTCCAGCAGACTGGGAAATTACTTTTATGGCTTTTGGCATCCAAATATCACAACTTTGTGTGTTTATTATGAAGTAACTCACAGGAAGAAAAGCTAAAACAGAAAGAATTACTTAAGCAACAATAACATGCTGTACAAATGTCAAGAACGTAACATTCAAATATTACTGTATAGATCAGTAGGATCTCAAGACCTAAGAGAAGTTTTTCAGATTAGGTGGGACAGTGCTTTAAACAGTTGTAAACAAGGTTTTTGTCTTTCTCTCAATGGGATGTATGGTTAGTTATAGATTTTAATCCAATTCAAACGCAGTTGTCAGAAGTTTGTATGCTGAACTTTTTAACATAGCGGAAGAAAAATGAAGAAACCATACTCTTATTTTTGATAGAGCAGGTTTTTTTTCCTGGAGGTTGTGCCATGTGGTATGATTATTTCTTTATCTTAATGATAAATACCTATACCTATGTGATTGAATCTCATGAATAAAGCAAGCCTTGTGTTTTTTGCCACTGATGCATATGTAGCACTTTCATTGGGAAGCTGTAAATCACGGCAGATAGTTAAAGAATGTACTGAACAATTAAGCAACATAAGTTGTGTTGCCTGCGTGGAGTTCTTTCTCCTCAAATATTCTTTTAATTCAGTATATACAATTTGTGCTAAAGAGTACAAATAATGAATGGTACTTCTGTTGTAAATATGATAAGAAGTTTGTAAGGTGCATTCCTTTCTTATTAGCTGTGAATGATGTGGGAGATTATAAAATAAAGGCACATGTCATTTTGGTTAAGAGATTTGACCAATATTGCATAGTTTGGATTTGCAACAAACTGCCTTGATCATAGGCTTGTGTGTACGATGTCACTGAAAAACAGTTATTTCCTCTGCTATCCATTTTTCTTTGAGAATTTATATGGTTGTTCAGTTCAATGACAGTAGTAGGTTAACATAAGAATTTCATCATGAGTGCATTTATGCTTATATAGAGTTATTGTCATATGTAAAATGTTGCTGAGCTTACTTGACAGTGGCAAATTTTTCAGTCTTTCATCACTGAAAAAAATAAACTTCTGAATTTTTTAAGTTTTTAAATTTACATATTGTTTATTGGATAATTTTAATTACTTTTATATTTATCCAAGTTAAAGTTGATCCTTTAGCCTAGTTAAGTTTTCTAGGTAAAGTATTGAGCATATTACCGCTTATGGGATTGTTCGAAAGAGTTCTGTTTGCCTACCTTTTAATATTAAGTAATTACGTGCAAGACAGTTGGGTTTTTTATAGTTTCAGGTTAAGAAGTATTAATTTTCAGTACTTCTAAAGTTCACCCTTGCATGCAGTTGATTTTTTTCCCTGTCCAATAAATAGTACTTTTTAAAACCTGCATTCATTTATAGATTATTTTTGAAGGCTCTTCCATTTTAAAAAATACGATGTTAGAGTGACTATCTCTCAGATAGCACTGTAGTCAATCCTGTAACTTAACACAGGCAAGGCCTTTGTTCCTGAGACTTACTTTAGAATTGTTTGACCATGCTGTTTTTTACTCTTCTCTCATTCTTGCTGTTTTGTGGGCTGCGTGTTTGTGTGTATGTGCATACATAGGCTTGATACTTTAAAAAAATTAAATGATAAGCACAAACTAGATAATTAAAAAATGTGTTTTGGGAGACATGTTCAACCTTTAATCTTTAATTTCCTATTCTCCAAGCACCTTTTGGATTTCTCAGGGCACTCCCTTATCAGGCATTCTGAGAAAATGCTCATCAACATCCTGTGCTCATCATGCATATTGGATGCTAATTGCTAGTCCCGTGATTTGGTGTCACATGCACCACTTCACCCTGGCAATCAGTTTTGGTTGTCAGCAGCAAACCTATTGAAGTGATTATTCTGAGAAGAATTTGTGCTGAACGTTCTTCATTGTTGCTAAAGTGCTTTTTTAAGAAGAGCTGTCATCTTATAAGCTTTGAAGACTCCCGTTTCACAATAACGTTATACTTAAGGATGTGGCTTGTGCCTTTTATTCTAAATGTAAACTGGCTTTAATGGCCAGATTTCTCACCTGTGTAAGAGGTTGTCAGTCTTGTATTTGGTGTTATGCAAGTTCTGCTGGTCAAAGGCCTGTTGGTGTCACTTAGTTTACTTAGTTTTCTTTCGTACCCTATTTTGATGGTAGAGTTGTTGAAGTAATAAAGATATTTTTCATCTTTCTCATGTCTGAATTGTTGAGTGGGTAATTGTGGTCTGCAGCCTATGAGGAACCAATGTCTTCTGTTTAATTTGCCACATGAGCTGAGAATTTCCCTATTTTTCAAATAAATTTGTCATCCTTGAAAACAGGCCTATTTCTGTGTAGATATGTGCAGTGGGTTATAACTAGGAGTTAAGGGCAAGTTCTGGACTACTTAGTGTGGGAACAAAAAATTGCCATTGAAATCTAGTCTAGAAAGAGCCTGAGTAGAAAAATATTACTGGCAAGCATGTGGACACACTGAAGAATGTCTCTCAATGATTTACTGATTACTGTTATGCAGAATCTGGAATTAGAGAATAAGCATATGAAGTATTTACTCTTTTGTGATAGAACAAATTGAGAGTACTTGCAGGGTCATACGTTAATTTTGATGAGCATAAAAATTAGGTCGAAGTAATCAAGCTTGCAGTGTTTCTAGACACGGTGATTTACCTTGTTTGCCAGGTCAAAGGGGATTTTAACATTACTCATCTACACTAAATTTATTTAGAGAATTAATGTTGTTAAAGTAAAATGATTAATATTTAAAACATCATTCTTATACTGAGGTATAAAGGTATTTATCTTCCCTCCTATTGCATCTTAAGGAAATGGTGGTGGATCAACTGAAAACAAGTGTAAGATTATTAACAGTGTTGAAACAGGCAAGTCAGCAATACATTGTGGCAGTGAGAACAAGACTGGTAATAGGGGAATATTTGAAATGCAATAAGGTCATGTTTGCCTAAGCCTGGGCTGATGAGATAATTGAGTTCTTTTTATTTTTGTAATTTTACCTTTGTGACTGCAGTATCACAAAGAAAGGGAAATTTTCACTTTGATGATTAATCCTTGACAGCTCAAAAGCAATTTCTGTCAGATAAATATGTAATTAGGATTTTTTCAGTGAGAGATATTGATGTGGTTATGTACATATTTAATTAGGTAATTGTTACTGAAAGAATTTCCATTTAAATATTCTATTGTGTCCTGATTTTATAAAAGCATTGCCTTAGTGCAGCAGTGACAGAATAGCTGTTTCATAAGGCTTTTTGAAAACTTAAGTGGAATATGTAAGATCATCTAGATGGGGAAATACTGCTGTGTACCTCTGCATGCAATTATATGTATATAATTTTGTAGTTTGTACTCTTAGCTGGTAACTTTTAGGTTATGTCTGTCTGAAGATAAAAACATCTGAAATAGATTACAACAAAGTAAACTTTATAAACGCAAGTACTTGTATATGTACCATCAGGTTGATTTCCTTGCACCTCTGCAAGAGCCATATAATTATATATATGTAGATGGTAGTAACTTTTATACATTAGATGAGAAATGCATTTACACAAATTAGTGTGAAAAGCATAACAATGTTAAGATGGTCAGAGAATTAACCTTTGTAATGTTTTTGTGTTTTATTTTTTATATTGGGTGTATCTAAACAACAATCAAAATTTATTGATGATCTTGCAATCTGGTTTGGGCTTCAGCACTGGATCATTCTTATACTATCATCCATTTTGTCCCCTATCTCCCACTCCAGTGAATTCATCTGAGTTTTGCCTGATTCTGAGCAATGAGACATGATTTCAAGATAAAAAGCTAAAATTGAAACGTTAATAAGAAAATTAAATGTCTGTTTCATTAAAATTTAGTTTCCTTTGAAAGAATGTATACTTTATTTAATAGAGATTTTTTAGTGTGAGCTTGCTTAGTGTAATGAAGTAATAAAACTATCAAGTTACATTCATTTCTTTCCCACTTTTTATAAAGACTGAGTATAGGTGTTGGTTAAAGTAACAGGTTTAGAGAAATTCTGAATGCAGGTTGCTTTTTTGTTGGTTGCATCTGAATGCACTTGGACACAAATGGCATTTTGGATGCATTGAAAAGGCTGCTAGTTACTCTAGCAATATCATTAACCCGTTTTAATAATGTCATACACTTTTAGTATTTTATTTCAGGACATGATTTCTTCATAAATTCTCTCTGAATTTAAAATTTTCCGGTTCTTTAATGCAAAAATTTGTGTTGTATGATTCCATCTGTCTGTAATGGCTGATGTTTTTACCGTGATCTGTACTGAAAAGTTGAAACTCAAACATTTTTTTTAGAACAAGACAAATACATGTAAAAGACAGAGATCAGATTTGAACTTAATTTTAACGCTTTGAGCAATTTCTACCAAAATCATCAGCTAAGCTTAATCTTCTATTAAAACCTATTTTTAGTGGAGGCCATTTATTATCTGTTTAGCACGTTTATTTTCTACTGTCATTGGAAGAAATCTCTAAGGAGTTGTAATAATTTTTTTTATTTTTAATTTTATCCTTATGTCTCTGCCTTTGGGACTGGATCCAGTTAAAGCTGTTTAGAAAAAGTAACTCATTCTTTTCTCACTGTGGGAAGTTTCAGAAGCGTACACTGGGAATGAGTAAAGAACTGCTAATGCCATGCTTACAGCAATGCATGTATTCAGATCAGCATGCCACTGACTCCATGCTACAGCAGTTTTCCTCCAGGCAACTATTTTACTGTCTTCTACAATTCCATAGATAACATGATAAAGATCTCCACAGGAAACTGAAGAAAATGAGCAACATTGCTGTGAGACTTTTAAGTTGGGAAATTCTATACAGTGATCTTTTTTCCCCCAGATATTGATGCATGTACACATTGGCCTGGTGTTTTTCCCCAAATTCTTGTTATTTAATCTTTATATTACTGTCCATTTGGGTTTCACACACTGAAAATTAAGTTGTCTAAAACCAGAATTTGCAATTCTGTTTTCAGGCACAAGTCTTAAATTTACATACCTCGTGTACTTTTGAGATGGTTATTTTTGTTTCTTCTGTTGTTTGTCCTGAAGTCTCTGAAATCCTGAAATCTTAAATTCTGAGTATCTCTAGTGTGTTTATTTCTTCATCCAAATAAACAAAAAAAGAAGGAAAAAAAAAAGAGTAACATGCAGCTTGATTGGTTTTCCCCTTAAAACACTGTGCAAAAAGCAGTGCTTTGCACTATGTGCCTACACAAATAAATGAATAAATGTTAAATATGTAAACTGGTATTTTCCATATTATTCTGCCAAGCAAATTTTCCTTAATTGGAGCTTGTCATGAAAATGGATGACTTTCTTTTTTTTTCAGCTGCAGTGTGGAAAAGGGTCATTCAGATGTTGAGTCAGTGTTGTACTTCTTTAATAAGGTGCAGCAAGGGAAGGTGAATTGATGCAGCAGAAGCCATTGCACATCTCTGAGCACTTGCTTTTTCGGTGACTTTTGTGATGCTGTGCCTTATTTATTGGGTTCTGGATGGCTGGCTGGTGTAGCTCCTTGTTCAGTGTAGGCCACATTTAGATCAAAAAGTACTGGTTAATGTAACACATCCAAAAATATACTTCTTAGCTGATCTAATGAAAAATGTATTTTAATATCTCTTAGTAATGAGATGTTACTCTTTGAAATATTTGGTTGCAGAGTTTTAAGCTAAAGTTTGAGACAGTTGTTTTACATAAGGTAAATACTGCTGGTGTATACTTGAAGTAAAATTGAGTTGTCTTATGCATTTAATTAGATTTTTTTTTTTTTTGGTATTTCAAAACTTTATCTGACATTAGAAGAGATGACTTAAGTGATGCATGAGAAGCACAATGGGAATGAAAATTGGACTGGAAGTAGCTTATACATTTAAAAGGCATATAAAAATCCAGAATATTTATTTTACATTTAAGGGGCTTATGAAAATGCTAGAGATCAGTCAGTATATGCCAGAGAAAAGCATAATGTTCTTGGATGTCTCTTCCAAAGGGAGAGAGAGAACAAGGAAGCTGGATTAGTATTTCCTAAAAGTGTCATTTTTATTTCTGTAGTGGTTGAGCTTGTGACTCTGTGACATTATATTTGGAGACTATGGATTCTTTTAGTGAAAGAATTGAATGGTTCCAAAATGCTATCTGCATGTGTTGATGTATACGGTCACCCAAATTAGAGCAGAAGGAAATTGTTAATAGTTGCCTTTTCATCTCTAATCCATATTTTTTCCTGAGGAATAATGACAATTCTACATAAAATAATGAATTTATGTCAGACCTTTGTTCTTTTCAGAAGGGCCTGTCCTGACATCCTCTTTGTGCTTGTTGATGAAAAGTAGCTGTAGCCATTCAAAGATGTTTCTTAAATGTTATATTCTACTTTATGGGAAAAAAAAAATAAGAATTTGCCTTTCTAATTGTTCTAGTAAGGAAGGAGTATCCAAATTAGAATCTAGTTTCTCCAAAATATTAATGCTGGGGTGTCTTTGCTGTCCAAGTTGCTTCAGCCTTCTTTCTCAAACTGCTGCTGTTTTCTCACAGGCTGTCATTGTTGTGTCTTGCAGGTAGTTCAGTCACAGGATGGGAAGTCTTCTGATGGGCATTTAAGGTTTTATTTCAGCTGAGTTTAGAGTTTCACAGTTTAGATGTGTGCATTCTGAGGCAGTCCCATTAAGTTCAAATTGTAGCTAATATTGAAAAACAGGATTTTTTTTTAATGTGATTCGTCTGATTTATTTTAGGTTCTTGCTTTAGAACAAGACAGCTAATAGTCAGTCACTACTTGTTTTTCTGTGTTGGCTGTGAAGGGAGGTGAAGACACCCACCTTTGATGGTGAGGTGTATCTTCAGCTTTTTTGTTGGTTTAAATGCTGGTATGAGAATATAGTGTGAAATGGCAGATTTTGAAAGAGAAAGACAAAAAAGAAGTAAGATAAGAAAGATGAGAAAGAGAGGATAAAAAGTCTTTTTCATTTGTTATCTTTTCATGCCCACCTGTGGAAGAATTATTGTGTTGTGCTACGTATTAAAACTTCCTTTTTGTTCAGAAATGTGATAGCAGTATCATGGAAAGAAAATGTGCTCAAAGGCAGGAAATTAGCAATGGAACACATTAGCTAAGTAGTTGTAATCTCATTCTTCCAGCAAATGTTTAGTGAAGGAGGGCCTGCATACTGCTTCTTTCAAGGCGAATAAAGTTCAATGTGTGTTTGTGTTTTATAGAAATATGAGGAACTCTGGTTGATTTTGATTTTTTTCTGTAGACATTGTGAGGAAGAGGGAGAATGGGTTACTCCTTTTTTCACTGCGTAAAATATTAAAATGAAAATATTAACTTTTTCTTTTTTCTACTGAGGCACTGGTTTGTGGATATGTAGTAAAATAGACTGTATAACTGTGAGATGTAAGTTAACAAGTGTAAGGATATACCAAAAAAGTTGTTCCTGCCATAGAGGATACAGCATTCATCTTCTTTTCTGTCTGGAAGAGTCTTTCTCTTTTAAATTAATGGGAATATGCATTCTTAATTTTCATTTCTGGCCTGTTAAGGGCTTATCTTCTGAAACTTGTGGGGTTTTCTTGTTTGTTTTAAAATCTCAAGGCGCATCAGGTTGGAGGTAGGTACTTAATACTGATTTTTTCACAGGTTCATATGAAACTTGTCATCTTAAAGTGACTTTTTTTGTCCGTGTTAAGTCTGGTAATTTTCAGTCTTTATCTGTGTAAGTCTTGTGAGTACTCTTAGTAATTTTTCTGGCAGTGGACTTAGTAAAGGACGTGTTGACAATAATTTGCTATTTTTTCTCGAATTGGAGGGACCTTTCTGTTGTCTTTTTTTTGAGTTGTGGAACTGGCATTTCAATTTGGATTAATTTTGTGAAATGTACATCACCTTAGATACTTGTCTAATTTGAGTTGTGTTTCTTCATTGCTAGAAGTTTTGTGTTTTTTCTTGATATTATTCTCTTTGCCTTCAATCCTTTCTTGTCTCCATTGTATTCAAGCATCTTCGCTGTGAAAAAACTTATTTAATATGCTAGGCTTTTTTCTTAACATGCTTTTTCTGAAGGGCTTAGATTTAATAAGTGAAATGAACCCAAGTTTGTTCTAGAAGCTGTCTTAAATGAGGGGAATCTAACAGAGAAAGTGATGGAAACTCAAAGGTGTTGGAGGGGAGTGTTCTCTCCCAATTATTGCCTGTGTTACCCCTGTTTTCCGCAGAGCATTGTGAGAATTTGCTGTCCATTGCTGGGAGAGAAGTCTGATACTGATTTCTAGAGGGTCTGTCCTCCTTTTTGATGACATTAGGTGAGGATTTTCTTCCTCACAGAAGGATCTGCTATTAAAAAAATTTGCTGTTGCAGTCTGCTACTCTCTTTCTTCATTGTTTTGCAAGGCAGTGTTATAGCTGAGCTTATTATGTAGGGTATTTAAAATATGTTGGATAATTGTTTGTTGATCTTTTAGAAACTGAGTTTTTAAAACTACTCCAGTGCATAGGTGGTGGTCCTTTAATAACCAGTAAGTGACTACTGGTGCATTGTTTACAGTCCCGCCACCTCTGAGATCATTGTGTCCTTTTATTTTATAGAGCCTCTGCTGCAATCCCATGTTTTACTTACCAGGTTTCCCAGTATTTTAATGGGTTTTTTTGGTTATTTTTTGTTGGGTTTTTCGTTGTTTTTTTTTTTTTCTTTTTTTGTGTGTGTGACCTAATCCCCTTTCCTACAACTATTTCACAGTCCAAAACCAATGAACCCTTAGAAGATGCATACCCACATACAGACACCAGTGCAAACAAGAATGCTTTGGTAACTGCTTGGTACCAGTGTCTACTAGTAGTGGTAAAATCACTGGTATGTTAATTATTTTATAACGAGTATAGTGCTCATGGTTATTAGCAATTGACAAATAAGTGCTTTAAGGTAGTATAATCAAATGTGACAACCTAAAGAAGATGTACTTAGGCTTCTTTAAAGAGATACTGCAAAGCTATTAGACAGAGGAGTTTTAAGATATTACATATTCTTGGTTTTCTGTTCTCTATGCTACCTTGCAGTAGTGTGATGGAGGAAATTCCTTCTTTGGTATGTCATAATGTATTTAAGTAGAATCAAACACTTCTCTTCTGCACCTCCCTCTTCTTGAGAAGAAACTGGGGATGGGAAAGATGCTGCTTCGATTCTCATCCTGATGCAGTAAGATACTGTGAGCTGCTGCTAGAGGGAAGCTACAGCATTTACTCGGAGCATTCCCAGCTCGTGTTAACTCTCCTCTGGTGCTGTATGGGAGTGTTAGGAGTTGGCTGGCAAGGCAGCACATTCTGTGTTCTTTTTGAAATGGATTAATTCAGATGCTGTGGTTTAAAAAGAAAACAATGTGGTTTAGGTGGTAAAATTTCAGTTCGCAGCGAAATGTGGATTTCTTGTAACACACTTGTCTTGTGACAGCAGAAGGACTTGGTTTCCATGAATTGGACGTCATTGGGGTTCTGTGCTTTTCCACATTCTCAATTGATTGAGAATCATGGGAGTTTTGTGGGGTACAGGGTGGCAATTGCCTATTTCCTTTTGTCTGATTTCCTTCTGACTCCAAATGCTTGCCTGAAAAACAAATCCTGTTTATAAAGCTGACTACAGCTTTTGAAAGAAATTTCACTGGTTTTCTAAAAATTTTTTATTCACCAGTTTTTCTTTTGTCAAGACTGGCAACATATTTTGCTATGTATGATGCAAACATAAACATGTTCTGCAGAGATTGTTCATACATAGCTTAAGGGCTCTCAAAGTGCTTCTGATGATCCTCTTTCAGGTGTGAAATGTTTAGAATGAAGTAATTTATTATGTATTAATTCTGGTTATCCAGGCGTGATTTGAGATTTTCACAGTCTGCAAGAAATTAAGTATTCATTAACATTTAAAGCCATTAGATGACACAGTTGAGCAATAAATGATTCATTTAGACCCTGTTAGAGTAAATGTGCATTGAAGTTTCTGACTAGAAGATAAGTGGTGGTGGTCTTTGTTTTCAATTATTTTCCTCATTCTTGCTTTATTTATTCTGTGCACTTCGTTGACTTGTCTTTCTCTCTTTTTTGCTGAAACAGAAGAAGAAGAAGTGGAAAATTTTGATGTTTCCAGTCTGCCTGAAGAAGTGCTGCAGAACATAGAAGCTGACAGTTACTGGTGCATGAGCAAGTTGCTTGATGGCATTCAGGTAAATTGATTTTTCCTGTCTGTAAGTAGTGGAGATAACTGATTAATGTAATGGCTTTCAGCTGCTTTAAGGTTGTTGAGAAAGAATACATCTATGAAAAACAGGGGAGAAGTAGATTTTCCCATTGGAGAAACATGCTGCAAGTTTGGCGTACTATTAAGAAAGAAAAATGAAAAAAAAAATTGTGCAACTTTGTTTCATCAAAATGTCTACATGCTTCATTGTAGTATGATGGTCTAGAGCGGAGTTGAAATCTGCAATTCTAGAGGCATGTTGTGCACCTCAGTCACCAAACATAAAGAACGTTTGGTCAAGTCTTCAAGTAAAATTATCTCAATGAGGTGGTGAAAAATTTGCTTATTTATTATTTTTTAAGTCATTAATATAGCAACCTATAAACAATTGCTGTCTTAGTAGTTCCTGAAAGTATCTTCACGTTTTCAAAACATCAACTTAAAACTTGATACTTATGCTGCTTCAGGGAGTGTTTGAATTTTTTCTATGTGGAGAAGCTATAAATGTGGGCACGGTTTTCTATTAAATGCAGCAAGTTACAGACTAAGAATGGTGGATTTTTGTGTAAATGTTTGCATTTGTTTGCCTGTAAGTTTATGAAAATTAGAAAGATCTACAATAAATAGTAAATATATAGCTGAACATCTTGCATTTAGGTGAGAGAGGGATCTGTATGATCTGTCATAGATTAAATGGGAGTCCAAACATCTATATTTGATATTTAGCATATTAAAACACTTTATGCTGCAAAGCTGACACACTGTAAAATAGAAACTTTGGAATTTTCAGTTTACGAAGAAGTTACTTGAGTTAGATTTTATAGGCTTTGTGTTGCGATATTTGTCTAATATCTGTTTTCTCAGATCTATGTCATTTGAGATAAACATTTTGAATTTTGCTAGCAAGTAAAAATAATCTGATTTTGTAACCTCTGAATATATGCACTAAAAGAATAGTCACTGTGAATTCCTGGGTTATGATGGAACCAAAATTGACCTTTGCTAGAAATGTGAAAGTTCCTGAAAGGTGACAATTTCTATTTTGCACTGGCAACAAATAATTGTCTTTATTAATGTTTGGTGTGCAGATGTTTGCAGTCAGGGTTCATTTGCTGCTTTCAGTGAGCTGATTAGAAAATAATTTATGATTACAAATATTTAGCAGATTGCTGCTTCTTTTCTTTTTTATATATTTATACCTTCTATTTCTGATCGTTTCCTGCTTTCAGATGGTCTACTTGTATAGTGTGGAGGATCTTTTCTGTGAAATTGTTTCAGTACTATTTTGGTGACAATATAAGTTGTTACAGGGATAGCAAAACTTTGGTTGATTCCTAATATTATCTTAAAAGATGAGGTGATGGACAAGTGCTTCTACTTTACTTACTAGATTCAGTCCTTCTGATAGGTCCCATGTAACGACTTGTTTTGAAATGCTTTGGACAAATCCTTGAAAATTTGAGGTTCTGTTTCTCCAAGTGGTTTCAATGTAACAAAGACTCTGGAGGCTGAATTTGTGTGTGTGGAAATGGTTATCATCTAGTCATTAATAAATCATCATAAAATGTGAATAACTAGAAAAATTCCTATGAATTGAAGCTGTGCTTCTCAGTGAAACTAAATTTATGCTTTCCAGATTCCTTATTTTGATTGCATTTTTTAAACAGATATTTCTTTCCTTATGGTGTTTAGTATTTTTTAAAAGTCCTTTAAATATAGTCTTGCCTATGACTTATGTTTTGGTATTAATCTTGCATTGGCTAAGGCATATTGTGAATTTAAGCTTGTATCACAGTTCCTTTTTGGCAAATTTGTTATAAGATTTAGTCAACAAACAGAAGCCTTTAGCTCTTTTGAAGGTATTTTAAGTGTATTTCTTCTGGTTAAAAATCAAATGAGTAGTAGTTCAATGTTTTGTGTAACATTGTTGAAAACCACAGTCATCTTCTCGTGTTGATTTCTGTAAAAAAATGCTGGTTTGCTTATTTCGATCTCTCAGATCTACTATATTTTAAAATATTTGACCACGTTTCAAAAATATATGGAAACATGAAAAAAAAAAAAGAGAAAACTTGAAATCTGCTTCAAAGGAAGAAAGCCAGGTAGAGAAATGCAAACCCTACAACTGTTTTACTTGTTTCTGGAACATCTTCTGTCACAGGCCTGCTGCTCTGTTTTTTTTTATTTTTTTTTTTTTTTCTCGAAAAGGAAGTTCAAGGATTACATCACTTCTCCTTAAAATTCTGTTTTCATACAAAACCATCAAGTAATAATAAAGAAAATATTGAAACTAATTGTAATGGAATTAAACTGCATCAATGAAAATTTAGGCTGTTATATAAATGGAGTGGCTATCAATTGGATGTATTCCAAAGTGTAAGGATGCACTCATCTATCAAAAGCAGGCTTGAAAGATTATGCTAGTGGTGTGACTAATGATGTTAGAATTAATTCAGTGCAACTGCAGAGTGCTGTTCAAATGAAACGTTTTGGGGTTTTTTTTTTTTCCCCCTCCCATTCTCCTGTTTTTGTTCCTTTCTATGTTGATACCATTTTACCTGTCAGATATAATGGTCATGTAGATGGGAGAACTAACACAAGAAGAAATTAACTAATTGAAAGGAAGGGGATTTAAAACCCCAGAGAATACAGATTGTTTTACTGAAGGAATGCCATCCAGAGAGACCTTGACAGCCTTGAGGATTGGGCCCATGTGAACATCAAGAAATTCAGTAAGGCCAAGTGCAAGGTCCTGCACATTGTTTGGGACAATCCCCAGTATCAGCACAGGTTGCAGGGTGAATGGGTAGGGAGCAGCCCTGTGGAGAAGGACTTGGGGATACTGGTGGATGAAAAAACTGGATATGACCCAGCAATGAGCACTTGTAGCCCAGAAAGCCAACTGGATCCTGGGCTGCATCAAAAGAAGTGTGACCAGCAGGGTGAGGGAGGTGATTCTGCCCCCATACTCCACCTTGGTGAGACATCACCTGGAGTGCATCCAGCTCTGGGGTCTCCAGTACAAGAAAGACATGGACCTGTTAGAGTGGGTCCAGAGGAGGGCCACGAAAATGATCAGAGGGCTGGAGCACCTCCCATATGAGGACAGGCTGATAGAGTTGGGCTTGTTCAGCCTGGAGAAAAGAAGGCTCTGGGGAGACCTTGTTGTGACCTTTAAGTGCTATAAGAAAGGAGAGACTTTTTACCAGAGCCTGTAGTGATGGGACAAGGGCTAATGGTTTTAAGCTAAAAGAGAGTAGATTTAGATTGGGCATGAGGAATCTTTTTTTTTTTTAATGATGATGGAGCCCAGAGAAGTTGTGGATGCCCCTTCCCTGGAGGTGTTTAAGGTCAGATTTGATGTGGCTTTAAGCAACCTGATCTAGTGAAAGATATCCCTGTGCCTGGCAGGGTGTTGGACTAGATGAACTTTAGAGGTCCTGTCCAACTCAAACC
The DNA here is from genome assembly GCF_000699245.1 of Pterocles gutturalis. Lineage (NCBI taxonomy): Eukaryota > Metazoa > Chordata > Aves > Pterocliformes > Pteroclidae > Pterocles > Pterocles gutturalis. Next base: position 68,074 of record NW_010133297.1, on the reverse strand, counting down.
ATTCCATGATTTTATGATTCTAACTGGCTTGCATTCTGAATGCACAATCACCAAATCCACTGGTGGGGGGCAAAATCTAGATGGTGATGGGTGAGGTAGGACCTGCCAAGTCATGTCCCAAATTGCATAATTTACATAAAATTGTAATAATCCTGTGCTCCTGCACCTGAATGCTCATTACTGTCTATCACTTGATGAGTGCTATCTGTTGGGAGCTGTTTCACAGAGCTGAACCACCGGACAACACAACAAAACAGAAAAGCACTGGTTGGTTTTAAGGGGTGAACACCTTGAACAGATGCCATAGCAAAGAAATGAGTAGAACTGCACAGTAGGAACATGACAGGATCATGACGGCCGAGACATAGATTTACTTTAGTGGCTGTAGATTCTGAATTTACTAAGCTTGTTGCCAATATGCAGTAGTCTAGATGATCCACTTAAGTATCTCTGCTTCTCAGGAAAGTTGCTGCTGATTGTTCCTTGGAAATAATAATTAAATTAGTTCTTAGTGCTCCCTTAGTATTTTCAGTGTGATCTGCTACGGATAATGGAATGTCTTTATAGCCATCAGGAAGACTGATTCTCTCTCACAAAGCCACACATCCGACAACATAAAAACAGAAGACCAAAGGAGAATCCCAAACAAGATTAGGGCTATAATGTTTCCTTTTGTCTCTGTACATATGTCATAAGAAACTTATGTATTAATCATATCATAGAATCATATGATTAATACATAAGTTTCTTATGACATATGTACAGAGACATTATGTATTAATACAGAGACATTATGTATTAATACAGATACTTTGTCTGAGATGTCTGAATAAACCGTGCAAGGATTTTAGAGAAGAGGAATATGTGATTATGTGGTGATAGGTGATAACTGCAGTCTAAGAATTCAGCAGAATATTTCTGTTAACTTATTCATCAATATAGGGTTCCATTTGATGTTGGCCTACCAGAATTGGATAAGTTAAAAGGGTGTACTTTGATAACAATTAGGGTCCTGTTGTGAAATTTTTTTATTAATACAAGCTAGATACATTTCTTGTGTGTTTGTCTTTCCGGTGCATAAGAGTGTAATGGAAAAATGATTATATTTGTATACCTTTATTATTCTTAACAGAAAACTCATTTATTTTTCCAGCTCATCCCGACTGCCTCATTTTCTTGATTCCAGTGTTGTCAAAGGTGTTATTAAGAAATATCTATTTCTTGGTCAAGTTTTGCTACACATAGTATCTATTATTTCTCCTTTCCTCACTCATCTTGCCTGCCTCTCTTCTTGACCTAATGTGACTCTGTATTTTTAGTATAACAGTACATCTTTGAACCACAGGGTCATATGGAATAAAAGACAATGTTGGCGTTGAGCAGCATGACAGTCACTTCCTGACATACAGTTCTTATCCTAGAGAAGAAATAAAAAACTTGATCAAATCATATTGCTTTATCAGATCTACTCCTGCTGTTTTTCGGTGATCTGGGAGTTTCTATGCAAGTGTGTCTTTGGCTCCAGTTAGAGAGTTTTGCAAAACTTTTCCAGTAGTTAATGTTTGATATTGCATGATAATTTAATCTATTTTGTGTTCTCAGATTCCTTTGTGTCCTATTTCTCAGTTTGTGCTCTCTAGTTATGGGGTCCTAAGTGCCTACATGTGTGATCACGATTTGACTGATATTTTTAAAAAAATATTTAAATAGAAATACTTGGAGATTTTTTTAATACAAATTTGTCTAAGATGGCAGTTAATCTTGTAATCTTGAGTCCCTAAAACTGGATGTGTTATTCTAAATGTGATCTTGAAATACAAGAAATTATTTTTGCTGTAAAGTTTTTTTTCTAGTGTTTGAAGGTGATTGAACACTGGAACTGTTTGGTCAGAGAGGAGGTAGAGTCTTCATTCTTGGAGTATAAAACCTGGACATGGACTTGAGCAGCTTGCTCCAGGTGACCCTGCTTTGTGTAGAGGTTGGACTTAAATGGTCTCCAGAGGTCCCTGCCAACCTTGGTGATTCCACAGTGAGCGCTGAGTGGGGATAATCACTTCCCTTAATCTACTGGCCTGGGAGGCTGCTGTCCACCTTTGCTGCCAGGGCGTACCACCGGCTCAGTCTGAGCTCACCATCTGTTGAGGCTTCTGGGTCATTTTCCGTAGGACGCCTCTCCAGACAGTTTGTCTCCAGACAAATTCGTGCAAGATGCTCAAATGCTGATTTATAAAAACCTATTTCTGATTGTTTGTGTGACTGTGTCCAAAATACATCTAAATAAGACCACCGTTCTTGATTATTTTCAACACAATAGTTGATAATTTCACATTTGTGATCAATATAACAGTATTTTGGTGCATTCCTATTGTAAGAATCATGTATTCCTAGGGCTTGTTTATAGCGAGTTAATTTCCAAAATTACTCTTGCATTTCAAGTTGAACAATTAGAAGATAAAACGTTTCAGATGTCAATCCACTGTGCCCATGATAAAGCTGGTTGTCTTTGGAACACTTTTAAACTGTAGATGACAGATGAGTATTTCTGCATTTTCACCTCTAGGAATAATGACTGTGCATATGGGAAAACTAGAACTTATCCCACAAGTATTTTTTCCACTTAATTAGGTAGACATTCCCATATAACCATTGTAGTTAGCTTTTTTTTATTACAACAGAGTCCCATGAACATTCAAGTAAAAAGTTCATGCTGTTCTGTGCCACCTGAAAACATAAAGTTCATGTATAAAATAGAGTAAACTCTTCATTTTAAGTTCAAGTGTAATGGTAATAAAATAACCAAAGGGCAAAGATATACATTGCATAATGATCTAACCACATGTATTCAAAATATCAATAGAATATTAATATAATTATTTATCAGGGCCAGGGAATTTTTAGAATAAAAGAGACATAATTCATTTCCAGGGACTGGAATATACTGAGGTATATATTAGCTATTTCTGTGGCTGATTAAATAATAAGATTTATGATCTGCAGAGGGAATCCTGGGAAGTTCTTCCTCGCTCCTGAGTCATGGAAAGTTGTTGCTGACATGTGCCTCAAGTGTGAATTATGGTTGGTTGGTTGGCTGGGTGGCTAGATGGAGTGCTGCTTGGAAAGCCTTTCAGAAGTCTGCAGGAAAAGATAAATAGCATGAATATGCAGCTCAAATGTTGAGACGTATGTACAGAAATAACTGACGCTAGCTCCTCTGAAGATTCTTCACAGGACCTTCCAAAGATTAATTTTTAAGGAAAAAATAGGTCAAAGATAGCTTTTGTTGTACCTTTTCATTAAAGTCTTGCAAGATAAATTTCTTGATGATGTCTGCAATTCATTTCAGTAGCTAGTTTAGTTTAGGGTTGTGATGAATTGCAGATCTGTTGTCTGAGAATGCAGGTTCATTAGCCAAGATAGATATAAGGAATATGTACTGTAAGTGTCTGTATCTGTCTCTTTTCTGTCTCCTGTCATGTGAAGCCCGTGTCTATTGCATATGTGCTATCATGCATGGGTCAAATTGCTGTGTGACAGGTACCACACTGTCTGCCTGTGCAAATGCAGTGATAGCAGGGATTTCTGGATATACATCAGCCCAGCCCTTGTGGTAAGCTCAGCTGAATGGAGAAAGTAGTCTTTCCTCCTGCCTCAGCTGGAGGAAATGTGGCGAGTTCAGGGAAAATGTGATATATGATACGACTGCTTCCCAAGCAGTCTTCAGAGTCTCTGCTAACATTTTATAGCTGATACTGAAAGACAGTACTGCAGTCGTGCTCCGATTTCTGTATAAACAGATCCTGATGCTAGTCAGAAATGTGTGTTTTAGAAAAGTGGAAGTGCTGTCAGGAATTGTCAAAAATGCTAGCAGTACTTATTTCTGTATGTAGCTCTCTTAAACATTTGAGCTGTGTATTCATGCTCTGTATCTATCTGTTCCTGCAGCTACTATCCCTGTAACTCCCTCTGTGGGATAGAACTTTTATATGGTAATAACTGTTCAGTAATTTCCAGAAATCCAGATTGTTCATTTTATGCTAGTGTCTTGTCCAAGTTGGATCCTGAGAATGACAAAACGTTTTTTTTTTTTTGCTTGAAGCTATGACTATTGCAAGGAAAATCAAAAGATTGCTTGATCAGAACTGTGTTTTAAAACACTTATAAAAGTAACTGCTTTTTATTTTAGAATTAAAGTGCAAGTTGTGTTGTAAAACTTTATGGATGATAATATGTGTAATTATAGGGATGACTGCTGATGGTTGCAAACAGATTCCTCTGTCTTGCTGAAAGTGAGTTTATTGTTGCATGGAGAATTCTATTCTGATGAATAAACAATAGTTTGGCATTACTCTTATTTTTTTCATTGCCAGTGGCTTCCATAAAGCTGTTTCTAAATTATGAACAATTTTAAATTCAAATATCCAGTTTATCAATTTTTGATATCAGTTGGAAAGTTATGAACATGAGAAATTTAATGAGAAATAAGTTCTGCAATTGGGGCAGGCATTTGAGTCTGTTCAGGATTCTGTAATGGATTTTCTTCTAATGAGAAATGGACAACCTCAACATTTTTGGTAATCGCTTTTCAAGTTATCCCCCCCATAATCTGTTGGAGAAAATACTGTTTTATGGTGGTTTAAACTTAGAGTGAAGGAAAACAAGACTCTAAGTAGAACAAGAGTCCAGTCTGTAAGCAGGTTTTAAGCTTTTCAGTTCAAGAGAATGTTCTTCCATAAAATACACATAAATTACTGTTAGGAATGAATACCATTAAGGGCAGACTTTTTTGATGTCAAAGATATGCAGTATTATGTCATTCTGTGTGACTTTTCCAAAGTACCTTATGTGATGGGTTTACCCTTGGATGGGAGCCAA
>NW_010133297.1:17912-63084 GCF_000699245.1 Pterocles gutturalis | reverse complement strand
TACTATATACAAATATACGAATGAGTGATACACAGTGATTCTGCCCCCTCACCCAGTGACCAAGGCTCAGCCCGTTCCTGGCTACCAATCCCAGAGTAGGGGGAGTCCCAAAACTGCACTCACACAATGGAGATAACAGTCCGAGCGTCCCAGACCGAGAGCTGACCCCGGGGGGAGAGAAGGCCTTGGGAGAGCGACCACCTGGAGTGAGATGACCCGGAGCAAAAGAGATCCAGAACAAAAAAAAAAAGGCCGATCTTCCGGAGGGTCCTCACCTATATACTGGGCATGACGTGTATGTTATGGAATAGATTATTGGCTGTTTGGGTCTCAGTCCCAAACCTAAGATCAAATCCTGGGCTAGTAACTGGGGCTGTGCTCCCTCCCAGCTTCTCCTGTTTGCAGACAGACAGAGAAGCTGAAATACCGTGACAGCGGCATAAACATCACTTTTAATCAGTTTTCTTCTGAGCACAAATCCAAAACACAGCCTCTTGCTAGCTATTATGAAGAAAGTTAACTCTCAGTTTAACCCAGGACACCTTAAGATCTTCAAAATCTTGTTTGAAGCTCCTCTTCATAGAGTTCTTTAAAGACTTTATTAGTACCTCAACGAAAAAAAAAAACCAACATTTTATTGAACAACACAAGGAAGTTAATAAACAAACTCAGGCAGTAGAGTTGTAGTAACTATGAGCTGTTGGAATGTAATTAACACCATTGTTATGTTAACCCTGTGCTTTTGATGTGACTAATTAAAGCATATCTGCTATTGTCTGTTGAAAATTTGGGATAGTTAAATTGTAAAAAAAACATATCTGCTATGGCCTTCCTGTATGGCTCTAAGTAGGTTTAGTCTGTGCAACTAAGGACTGTATCATGATTGTTGAAGCTCAGACAGATTGTTTCAGAGTAGATTCCAATCTCTTCATGTACCAAAACCTGGATTAAAAATGTTAACATTTTAGATTTTCTCAATAAATGTTCCTTCAAATTTGTCTACACCAACACTATAATTAATAAAGAGCCTGAGTCATATAGCATCAGTGTCTACTTTGAAAAGTATAAATTGTGCATTGATTTAGAAGAATTACAGTTAAATCTATTGTTTGTCATGTCACTGAACTGTATAGTAGGAGTATGCCACGACAATAAGCTTTACATGAAAATTGCTGTGTTTGGACTAGACTGTCCATGAGACATCTTGTGGGACTCTCCTGAAAATTCTAGTGGCTTGCTTGTTCACTAGAGGATCTATATTCTTCCTCAACAGTTAGAGAAGATGGAGTGCATTACTAGGATACTGTGCATCAGGATGCCTAGTGAGAATTTCAGAGGTAGTTGCTAAGTCTGCTCAGTTTGAAATCTATCTGTGAGTACCTTCTATGAGAGTCTCTGGGGGTAAAAAAGATCAATGCTCAAAACTGCTTTGATATGAGAGGAGTGGAAGGGGATGGATAAGACATCAGATTTTGAAAATTATTTTACGGGGATTCAGGAGAGCATAGGCAATTAGACATTCACAGCAGGAAAGTCTATAGAAAGTCTAAAAATAAATGGAATTAAGGGTTAAAAGATAAAAACCCATATTATTTAGTATTTTCTATAACTCCTGGAAAGCAGCACAAATCTGGCAGTTTTTGGAAGGAATCAGACTGTGAACAACTGTACTGTTTAACTGCATTTCCAAAATGCATTTTGATAAAGTCCTTTTCCAGAAGTTCATGAAGAAGCTAAGTGTCCATAGTAGAAGAACATGGCCTGTTACCATGTAGGGAGAAGAAGCGTTTATGTAATTATTCTAGAAAGAGAAACTATCACTTTGCTACTTTTAAAACCTAAATTTAGTTTATGCTTGGTATGCTGTATGCTGTTCTAATCCCTTCTGTCCATCCCATTTTGAAATGATGGTTTGAAAGTTAAAAAAATAATAATGGAGCCAGATAAGTGTAATCAAAGCTATGGAACAGCGTCTTGGTGATGAATTATGTTCTTCAGCTTGGATGACTTAGCCAAGTGTAGGAATGTAATAGAAGTCTTTAAAATGATGAGCTGCATGAAGAAGGTGAATAGGGGGTAGTTGCTTTCCATTTCTTCTGATGCAGGACCTAGATAGTATCTCATACTGCTGAGTGATAGGCTTAGAAAAAAGCGTGGCTGAGTAACTAAGCTGTGAGGCTGCTTGTCAAAGGATGAAAAGCATTTTACATCAGTTTAGAGCCTAAACAGTTTGAAGTTTGGTCAAAGAAAAATCTTTAAACAACTTTAGCTACCAAGATACCACCTCGAACTAGAGAAGTCTCAGTGCTGCAAACTGGAAACACAATGAATGCTGCAAGCATATCCCTGCGGGCTTATTTTGCTCTTATTGTCCCCTGTAGTCATTTGCTGCTGACTGCTCTTAAAACGGGAAAAACAAGGTGGTTCTTTTGTTTGGCCCAGTAGCCAATTTTGAGTTTGTAACAATAAGCCTTTGTTGGGACTTAATGTAATAGAAAATTGAGGGCATCAGTAGGATTTATCCTGAGGGTGTAGTTTTTCTTCAGGATAGGTGTCTTCAGAAGGTTTTAAGGAGCCCATGTCTCTTTGGAAGCCAGTAACACAGTCTTCTAGCTGAGAGTAAAATTTTCAGGAAGAGAACAAACTGATTTGTAGTCAATTCTGAATACTTATATAAAAGGCATTATTTTCTGTGTTTCAGATGACTTACACTGTGCTATCAGTATGCTTCAGAATAAAAATATTTTATTTTCTACCTAAAATGTACAGATGTCCATGTTTATGTTTTTCAGCTCTTACCCATATTTGAACTGTTGTCTGGCTTATGCCATAATCCAAAAGTGCACCAAGTGTTTCTTTTATTGCTACTTTAACAGTTTCCATAATTTGTAATACATCTACTTGTGTAAAACTGAGGTTTGATTACACACCCAGGTGGAAGATTGGGTTTTTGATTCTGAGACTATGGATACTAATATAGTACGGGCATCGGTACCTACTTTTTAATAAGATAGTGCTTTTTCTATCCTTTTTTGTAGGAATAAATAGGGTACTGTTTTCCATGTAGCAAATTTTGGGCTGCAAAGCTTTGTAAATGTCTTCCCCTGCTGCTTAGGAAATTTTAAGTTTTCAAAAGTCAGGTTTAGTAATTACGAAGGTTGAAAGATTTTTTTCTTTTAAAGGAAATATCTTGGAGTACTTTTGGAACATACTATAGAATGTTTGGAAAAGTTTGTTGTGCGAAAAGTACGCTCCAGCACACTTGTGTGTTTGTTCTTGTAAATGTGCAGTCTCTCTCCTGAACTGTGTTCAAGACTGAATCAGCATTAGAATTTTCAGCTTCGAGAAACATTTTGGGTAAAATGTGTCTACCATTGGTAGTGTTAATACGCATATTGGCTATCATCATCTAAGTGCCATGCTTCCCTCCCACCTGCCCCCAGCTTTTTGCATAACTTTGAAAGCATGGTGAATGAAGATTTTTTTTAATAGGAGTTTGCTTAGAGGATTCACAAATATGTGAATGAATTACTTAAATGAGTTGAAAAAATAAAATTGAGAAGATCTCTTTTTGACCTAATGAGAAAAATATACAACTTCAGGAAGCTTTTTTCTTTCAGTGTCTTCTGGTCATGTGATAATATACTTGAAAATACCTTAAAAAATACCTGAAATGATGTGTAAGATGGATAAAACTGTATTAAAAACAACCAAACAACACATTAAGACTTTGTGTCAAAACTTTCCATTTGCTTCTGTAAATGATTCTGATATTTTCATCAGTACGTTGCTGGTGAACAGCTTGTGTGAACTGAAAAGATGAGAAGCACCATGCCTATACTTATGCTTGGCTACAGTCATCATTGTCAGATTGTTGACAGTGTTTTTTTTTTCAGTTTGGTTGGCTCTGTTTCTCCTTCTGTGATGACATGAAAGGTGTTTTTTCTTTCCTCTTTGGGTTTTTTCTTTTCTTAAAAATATCCCATCATCACCTATTTAAAGAAAAAAGATGGGGGACTTTGTTTAGCTAAAGCATGCAAAGTCTGAATTTTCAAATACAAAGTATCCCTGATAATGATAACTGTAGTAAAGGTCATATTTGCATTATATTAAGTAGTGCAGTAAGGTTCTTGATCATTCAGGGGGTATTGTTTCCCCAAGGTTCTTAGCTGAAGGTTTTGCAAATTTGTTTCATTTTCTGATCCTTGGTAACAATTTTTAATACTCTGAAATTGTTTTTACGTATTTTTACATAATATAAATCCATGCAGAAGAGCAAAGGATCTAAAATGTTAGAATTTCTGATGTGTAGATAAGAAAAGTTGCGTTTTGTAACTTGAAAATATTTCCTAAGGAATGAGTAGAAAAGTAATATAGTGTGTTTTCATCTGTGTGTGTGTAAATATATAAAGTCTATATATATCTGTTTATATGTACACACAGAAGGATATATATGTATACGTTACTTACAAATTTATTATCTATAATTAATAATCTACATATGTTATTATATATAATAATCTGTGTGTATTTGATTCCTTCAATGTATGCTTACAGATGCCTTTGTACTTACACACCAGATGGCATTCACAAATGCCGTTTACATTCCTTTTTCCACGTGTAATTGAAATAATTGAAGAAGTCAGAAGGAAAGACCTTCAGATTTATTACGGACTCATTGTTATGAAGTACCCGTAGTATTTTGGAAGAAATTTAAAGTTAAAATAGCATGGAGATATTTGAACTTACTGAACAGTTGCTTTGGAAGTACATTTGACATGCACTTAAAAAGCATCTGTGTTCTTTTTAGCACTCCATCATAAGTTAGTAATATTTTGAACAGATAGCTGTTAGTGCTTTAGCTGTGTATGGTGATTGGAAGTGGAGTATATTTATTACAATATGCATCAGAATGACTAATAAGAATCTAATTTATATACATGGATGAAAATACTAGAATCTACCTTGGTATTTTGTTCCTGATCAACAAATAAAAAATGCTAGAGGTGTATGGTAGATGCTGCAACATTTGGAGGATAGTAAGAATGCAAGCAGGACTATCCTTAATTCACCCAATATCGCTTTCTCAGTGTATCCACAGACAAGGTTACTTTAGGACTTACTTTTCAAGACACATTTGCAAGTTATATCTTACTGTCAGCATTCAGAATAGAGCTAGCAAAATGGATGAGAGTGGATAACCCAGTGGTTAGACATGCTTTTAGAAACGGTCTGCTCTCTCACACTCTTGCTCGCTCTCCCTCTCCCTTCCTCTCCCCCTGCTGCCTTTCTTTTTGTTGGTATGGGAGGGTAGTCCCAGTTACATTTATTCAGTACATTTTTTTTCTTTATTGTCACTTTCTAATCAAATTTCTTCCATTTAAAATTTCTCTAACCTAAAAAAAAAAGGGCTTATCTAGTATGTTTTTTCATGTTTAGTGAAGGCTATAATAGAAATATTTTATTTTAAATTACAGTGATTATTTTGTGAGAAGTCCTGCCAGACCAAGTTGTAGTTGCAGGGCTTGTTGTGGTTATACTATCCTCTACAGAATCTAACACAAAGATTTGAGACTGAAGCAAGTTTTGGACCCTTGTGACATTATAAAGTCTTAACCTTCTGTATTGTAAGGTGAATCTAATTATGTGTCGGAGTCTGAACTAGATATTATAACCACTCAGCTGTGAATTAGGTTAGCATAGTTCACTGAAGGTATGTGGAAGCTATCTGAGCAGAACGTCAAGGAATTTAGATATTGCACACCAATGCATGAATTTTTTGTGTTTATCATGGATTCTGCTATGTACTCATGCATACTCTGTCACATGTGAATCCTTACTAGAAAGAGTCAAGAAAAGTGGTTAGAAATAGAAGGCGTTTTACGTTAACTGTTTGCTGAAGGTCTGTTTAGGCAAGACAATGCTGTTCTCAGTTACTTATGACATTTTCAGTTTGTCTTTTACTTACTATCTATGGTCAAAGCTACACAAGGAATAAATGAGAAAATAAAACAAAAATTTGCAGGATGAGTAATGAAATATTCCTGCAAGGACCCACAACTGGGAGGGGAAATAGGTAGGAGAGTTGAATATTGGAATAGTTTTTTCTGCAAAAGTTGAAAGAGAACTTTTTTTGGGTTTATGTGGCAAGGTTTTGGTAGCAGGGGATCTGCAGGGATGTCTTCTGTGAGAAGAGGCTCCATGTCAGACAGAGCCAGTTCCAGTCAGCTCCAGGATGGACCTGTCACTTGCCAAAGCTGAGCCCCTTGGCAATGCTAGTAGTGCCTCTGTGGTAACTTATTTAAGAAAGGGTAAAAACCACTGCACAGCAGCTGTGAGAGAGGAGTGAGAAAAAGTGAGAGAAGCGACTCTGCAGACAGGTGCTCCAGGTGCTGGAGCAGAGATTCCCCTGCAGCCCATGGTGAGGCAGCTGTGCCCCTGCAGTCGTGGAGGTAACAAGGGAGCAGAGATTCACCTGCAGCCAGGGTAGGACCTCATGCCAGAGCAGGTGGAGATGCCTTGATGGAAACCGCAGCCTGTGGAGAGGAGCCCATGCAGGAGCAGGCTTTCTGGCAACACTTACGGCCCATGGGGAGCATCAGAGATGAAGTGCTATGAACTGACCACACCCGTGTTCTCCATCCCCCTGTGCCTCTTGGTGGGGAGGAATTAGAAGAGTTGGGAGTAAAGTTGAGTCAGGTTTGGAAGCTGGTATCGCCAATTAAATTGCTTGATAGAGTAATTAAAATCTTAACCACTGTACTCCTTCTGTATTGCCCTGAGCAATAATTCCTGAGTTTCATTAGTTTGACATGTTTTTTTCTTTAACTGCATTTCTAGCTTTTTCTTCCACCTATAAGCACTAAAGGAGCAAGAATAGTAGGTAACAGAATACTTTTTAGGTTTACCAAGTTCTTCTCCCTGTTTTTGTGAACTCCAGAAAGTCAATTACAAGTGTCATAGGAGGGAATATGTACAGTATAATTTAATTAGAAGAGAGGACTTGGGGAGCCAACAAAGATCTTTCCAGTTAGATGAGTCAGCACAGGTAGAAGAGTGACTCCCAGCTGTGTTCATTTGCAGATGAAATAATAAACAAATATAAATGAATAGACAAAAGATTAAATGTAGTGAAGAGAAAACTTACCTGTTTTCAAATCCAGGATGGCAGTTTTGAGTTGCATTTCCAGGTGTGTACAGAATAAATGATGCTTTGACAGAGAAAACAGTTTCAGATTCATAGATCACAGTAGGGAGTTGCACTACCTGGGGAGAGACTAATGATCAAAGTAGTAGTGAATTAGCTCTGTGTTGGCTTTCAGTGTTAAATACGTGAAGATACTTTTACAGAGGATCTGTTATAGGTTATATGAGTACCATATAGCTGTACTTGGAGTACAGTACAACTTCTAGAAATACTAGTTAACTTTCTTTGAATTAATAAATATAACAGTATATAAACATTTGAAAAAAAAATTGAATACAGTTTTCATTGTCAGAGTAGGTTCTTTAGCGAAAATGAATATACTATTTCCTAAAGATGCTGTATCCTGGATTTGATACCTGACTAGCATGGGAGTGTATCAGACTTGTATAAAATGTATTGTCCTAGTGCATGGGATAGTTCATCTCTCCCCAAAATAAGATTATAGTAGATTTGAATTCTGTGTGAGACTTTCCATTCTTTCAATTTTGATGCTTTATTGCACTACTGAGGATGCTCATGTTCTGTTTGAGAGACAACACAAACAAGATGAAATGGGTTGCCTATTTTAGTTGATGATTCCTGTGGAAAATTCCAAAATTCAGAGAATTATCCTTATTTTCCTCGTCAACAATATTTTGGTTTATATAATGAATTCTGATATCAAATGCTGTGAAAGTGCTACTGCTGGACCAGTAAAGAACTTTACTATAATTTTTCAAATAGCTGCTACTGTGGTCAGTTACAAGTGATAAGAGCACATACTACACTTTTTGATGCTGTAAATCACTTGTTGGCTTTTTTTAGTGTATAATTTTCCCTTGTGAACTTTTAGGTTTCATACTTTAGGGCAGCGTTATAGAATTTGAAGATTAAATAACAATTCAGTTTCATAAAACAAATCAGAATAAAACCCCCTTTTTAATTATAGTAAAGAAAATAAATATGGGCTTTTTTAAAAAAAAAGTCTCAAATACATAAAAAATGAACTGATATTTATTGCTTTTACTATAAGGCCAAGTGAAAATTTGAAATCAAGTCAAGAAAAATATTCTAACATCAGTGAAAATTCTTTTGGGTTTATTTTTGGGATAGTTGCTCAGCTCTGGAGCTGATTTTCATAAAGGAATTATTCAAACAATAGCACTTGATATGAAAAATTCTTTACCTGGTTTTCTGTGTGTTTCTTGATTACATGAAAACAATTTGCATAGCAACTTTATTTTAAAATAGATATTGGTAATTTTCTTTAGTCTCCCTGTAGAAAACCATAACAGAATTAATTGAGTGGAGGGATTCTTAATCAAATATTGAGAAACATTGCTGTGTATTTAAATAAAGTCTTTATTTACAAAGATTGATCATTCTGGGTTTAAAGTTGAGGTATCTTTCTCGTTATTTCAAAGGCTAGTCTATATTAGAGAGCTTCAATTCAAAAATAAAAAAACCCAGAGTTAATACATTCAAACAAATACATGCAAATACCCTGCTATTTTAGCTGTGTAGCTTGTGTGTTAGATTTTTATTCATGATATTAACTTTAACCTTGGGTTCAGAACAGTCATGACTCCACTGAAATAGACTTTTCATTTCTTATGCTGCTTGAAGTTATTATTCTGAACTTCTAAAGATCAAATTCTTATCCTGTCACTGATTAGGGTCTAAATTTTCATATTTCCTACATTATTTGTGATTAAATTTATGAGAAAAAAATCACCTTAAAATCTCTAGCGTGGCACATTTTGGTATTTAAGATGACAGCCTTTAAAAGCTACTTGGATTTCTGCAATAAAGCTGTAACTTCAGGGGCACTAGGTTAGCAAGTAGAGAGCAATTGATGCAGTAATAGCTACAGAGAATACTGTTGGAGACAGGGACTCGAAGTTGGACTCTACAGTGTGATGATTTACTGCTTAACTGTCGAAGCAAGCCTGGGAAGTGTAAAAGCGAAACACAAACACCTTAAGAAAGCGTAGAGAAATACATGGGCTAAGGTAAGTAATTAAAGGAAGAGAAACTTTTTTTTTTCCCCACAAACTTATACTTGTATATGATCTCTTTTTCAGGATAACTACACATTTGCACAGCCAGGAATACAAAAGAAAGTAAAAATGTTGGAAGAACTTGTTAGTCGGATTGATGGTAAGTCTTAAAAACTAACCTAATTTCTAACTGGTGCTTCATTGAAAGTGTTTAGTTAAAATGTTTACAAGAAGTCAAACCAACATCACTGCAATTGCTTGCAATGGTGGGGTAACGTTGCTTTCCTCAGATGAGGTGTCATACTCAATCAGTTTGTGCCACAGTGGCCTTTGCAAGAGCACTGTTGTGTATCATTTAAAAGAAAACCACTAGAGCATGAGTCACTTTCATTACTTTTTATTAAGGCAATATAATCAAAATTCACTGGCGATTCTTTGCAGCAAAGCGACGGCCACATACAAAAGGCAGCCAGTATTCATTTCACATTAGGCTCAATGATTGTTGTAATTCGGGCAAGTCACAGTGGTTGTTTATGGTTGTCCTTCGGCACTATGTTTTGTGCCTTTGTGCATGGTTTTGCTATCTAGAGTGCCTGAATAATTTCTCTGTGGAATCCAATTAATTATGAACTTTGGAAATAACATCTTTAATATTATAGATAAATTACAGTGTGTGCAGGGGTAATTTTAGATTATGCTTTCATGTTTTAGCAGGGCACTTTGAAATATCTTCTACCTTTATCCTTAAAATAATTCCCTTCATGAAATGCTGACTGTCGTATTGCTAGAACAGAGTTTAATTAAATGAAATGCAAGAGATAATGCTTGCCCATTCTAAACATAATCTCATGATAGTTTGTTAAATTAATGAATAGAATATTAACAAAATGTTGCCAAGCAGAACCAGGCATATATTTGCAACACTAGCCTGTCAATGGTGAGATAGAAAAATATTTCTTGTGTAGCTTAATATTTGATAATCTTCTTGGAAAGATTAATTCCACCTTTTCATTACACGTACAGTGAGTTTTTCTTGTGCCGGTGCTTACCGTAGCAGATTTTGGTTTGTCCTGCACATATTTATATCCTGAATATTTGATAATGCTCTTTGTGCTGTTTTAGGATGTTACAGTATTTCTAGTGATCAAAAACTAAGTGCAGGAGAACAATGTTTATGTAATATTACACTACCAATATAAGTGCAGATGTATTTTTTTCAATTAAAAAACCTATTAAAAATAATTTATCTGCTTTCAGTGTGACTTTTTATGTCATTTTATGCTTATATCAATATTGTTCTTTAAATTTCAATAATTTATAAAAGCAAATGACTGTATATAAAATCAAGTGCGTAATCATAATGCCTGTAAATAGACTTGTTGAACTTGGTCGATTAACATTTATATAAACAAATTCTTTAAGCAAGTTTTTAAAATTAAAAATACCATTCTGATAATCAACCGTGTGGTTTGGTTTAATAAAAATATTAAAGATAATACAGTATATTCTTATTTAGTTTCATAAGAAAGAAAGAAATGCGGAAGGCTTATTTGTACCTTCAGTGCTTTAGGGATACAGGTAAATAACTTTTGTCAGTGGTTAGGTTTGAGAAGCATTATTTTTGAGGCTTTAAACTTTAAATTTAAAAAAAAAAGAAAGATGGTTGTAGCAAATAAATGTATTTTCTTAAAGCGTATCAGGCTTTTTAACTGAAAGTAAAGTGTGGGTTCCTGATATTCATCTGATTTAAAATAAATTCTTGAAGTCTTTATGGGACTTCATGTAGTAGGACATCAAAAACTGTAATTGTTTATCTTTCTAAATGTGGATCTAATTTGTTCTTCAATGTTTTTTGGTCTAAATTGTATAGTATTTAGTAAAGGAGACAACCAATGCAATGTATATTTTACTCTGAGCTATATGTTGTGGCAGATCTTTTATCAATGTCCGTTACTGTAGATAACTGCCAAGATTTTTAAAAAATGAAGATGGGTGCTGAGCAATACCTTTTCTATACTAGAATTTTTTTATGGTAGTTTTTAGTAGACATCATGAGTGTTTGCTACTTAATGTTGATTTTTCATTCTGTCCTAAATACTTACAAATTAACATTTTGGGTTAATCTTAACTCTAGGTTGTTTAAATGGTTGAGTGCTAGAGGATTGTTTTCTTGTTTTGAACAGTGTGTTAGAGAAAGCAAAGCAAAATCCCACTTTTAAGGAACTAATCATCTTATAGCAGGTATATTTTACAGTGTGTTGACCATATGACATAACTGTAGCATATGTAGAAAAGATGTTAAAGGAAACAATTTTAAAAAATAATGGGCAGTATAATGCTTCAGAGTGAGGGAAACTTCATTACGTGTTTTTTTCATTGTAGAAACTATTAAGTATTTTAAAAAAGCTGTCATTGCTATTTGAAAAGGAAGCCAGTAAGGTTTGGATGTAACTGACATGGAAACCTAAAACAGTTTAGGTTGAATGAGGCCTCTGGAAGTCAGTGTTCCAAACCTCTGCTCTCGCCTCTATCTAAGGGGACAGAGCATACTTGCTTCAGTCTGTGTATTGTCTTGCCCTGTTGAGTTTTGAGTAACTCCAGAAATGGAGATTTTGCAGCCTCCCTGGGTAAGACTGTTCAAGGGTTTGACTACTGTCATTGTGATTTTTTTTTAAAAATATAAATAAGGAGAATTTTTGTTTATGGAACTGATGTCCACTGCCTTTTATTTTGTCTCTGCATACCTCTAAGAAGAATCTGGCTCCATCTTCTCTACACCCTCTTGTTAGGTAGTTGCAGCTGCTCATACACTTTTCTTTTTAAGGCTGAACAAATGCAGTTCTATCAGCCTCCTTTCATGTGTAAAGTGCTCCAGCTTTCTTGATTGCACTGCACAGGACTTGCTCTTTTACGTTAATGTCCCAGAATTGGCCATAATGCTGCAGACATGGTCTCACAAGTGGTCAACACAGAGGAAGAATCACTTCTCCTGACCAGCTGGCTTCTCTATTGCTTAGAAAACCCAGTATACAGTTGACCTTCCTTCCTGTGAGGACACACTGCTGACTTGGGCACAGCCTGTTGTCCACCAGGACCCCCAAGTCCTTCTTGGCAGAGCTGCTTTCCAGCCAGCTGATGCCTGGTCAGTGCTGTTGAATGAGACTATTCCATCCCAGATGCAGGATGTTTGCCTCTCCTGAATTTCAGGAGCTTCCTGTCAGCCATTCATTCAGCCTGCCAAGGCCTTCTGAATAGTAGCTCTGACTTTCAACATGTAAACCACTCCTCTCAGTCTGGTATCAGCCACTGAGTCCACTCTATGCCATCATTACTTGTTAGTGAAGGTGTTGTACAGTATTGGCCCCAGTATTGACCCCTGATGGATGCCGTTAGTAACTAACTGTCAATTGGACTTCGTACTGCTGATCACAGCCCTTTTAATGCAGTAGTCCAGTTAATGTTTCGGATAGTAAAAGATATGCATTTTTACATATTCTTAGGCCTGTTTCTTTTTGTCTAGAAGGCTGTCAACTCAGTTACTTTCTTTTGCTAGAAAGATACACCAAAGTACACGTGAAATCAAAATGAAGTTTTAGTTATTCGATAGGCAATGGTGGATGTGTAGTGCTGTCATTTCATAAACTTTTGGATTTCTCAGGTAAGGGATCCTGACCTGGTTGGCTTTTTGATGGATACATGACATAGTTTGATTAAATTACATGTTACTGTGCTTTCCTCTTCTCCTTTTCTTTTTGCTTTTGTCTTTTTGTATTTGTACTGGGTCTGCTATACTGTAGCTAAAGGGAAATGTGTGGTTGATATGAATTCAGTAACTTTGTTTTCAAAAAATAAATCTCACAGTCCATATTTACTGTAAATATCCTAAGTGCTAATTAAAGTTATTGTGGAAGAAAATAATTTTCCTGTTGCTACTGTGTCACATTATTTTCTTGATGCGGGGTAACTGCCTGGTGAAGAGAATGTTAACGTAATAAGTAGCTGTGTGAGTGGATGAAGCTTGTGCAGCCTGTTTGCTAGTTGTAATGGGTTACCAGTGTGTGAAAAGTGATGCTTGCCCTTTGGAGAGTATTAATGCATTATGTTAGTGATTCGAGCAACACTCATTAACCCAACCGTATGGATCACAACTCCTCTCAAAGTAACTGTCCTTGTGCATACACTGCAGAACATTCCAGTAGACTTCAAACAGCTACTCTGTTAATTTAATCATAGTCTCAGTCTGCTTAAACTCCAGAAAATAATTTTGATGAATCATGTATTTAATAGAATTTTTGACTTTGTTATAAACCAGATAGAATTTGAAGATAAAAGATTATTTAATCTCATTTATCTCCTTGTCATCATCATTTAGATAGTTCTAGGAATTATACAAAAATATTGAGAGCGAGGATCGATAGATAGCTTAATAATATAAGGAATCTGTTATAATTAGTTATCTTTTCTGTTTCCTGTAATGTCAGTAGAGCTTTTCTGCTCTAAATCATGAACTGTGTCTCATGGTTTTTAACAGGTCACACTCACATGGGCATGCTGTCTTCCAGTTTTGCTTCATTTAGGCTTGAAAGCAAAGAAACGTAGTGTAGGAATGCCAAAATTAATTCAGGATTTGTAATCACATAATTTACAGATGTTTTGCATTTGTCTGGTTTCGTGCTTGGGAGAGTCAGCTTCTTCAGTTTACTGTAAGACATCTGCTGATTACATTAGTTTGAGGTAGCCATTTGGAGAAGGCTGAGCATTTGTAGGTAGAAGTAGTCTTGGATTTCCATAAACATGGATAAAAGATGTTAAAATAGTACAGCATTCTCTCTAAATAAGCAAGAAGGCAGTTCTAGAAAAAAAAAAAGTGTTTTATAAATTTATTTTTATTTGTGTCAGTTTCTCCTTAGCATTACAATAAACTATAAAAGCAGTACTGATGACTCAACTTAGTATTAACATTCTGCATCTTCTGTAAGGGTAAGTTTGAGAAGATATTTTTTCTACATATTTTATAGAAAGTCTCCTGGAGTTTGCATCTGCATTCTGCACACCCTGATCTGTGCTTATGTTTTATTGTAGTTAAATAAATTGTGTGTTATTAGTGTTCCAGATTCTTGCACTGGTAGTCAGGAATCTTACTGTAAAATTGGACCTTGAATCTTAGTAACAAGAAACAAAAAAATAAAAAACCAGGAAATTATTAAAAAAAGAAAAAAGAAGAAAACTGTTACTGTTGTTGTATATGTTTTTCTCTCTTCTTTTGAAAATGGAAATAATGGCAAAATACCTAAGAACATAAAGCGAGTGATGAGTTTTGACTATCTCATAAGGGTTCATTTAGAATTCAGCTACATCTTTCAAAGGTTCAGTAATATTTCAGTATTTCTGCTGTGTCCACTGTGAACACATCTTCTGGCCATCTGTTTTGGAGAACTCTGACAGGTATTCTTACATATGATAATTTAATTGAGACAATTTCTGGTTTGTAAAAAAAAAAAAAAATTGGAAATTTTTCAAGAGAAAGGAAGGTATTTTTAGTGCAAAAATAAAGTTATATTCAAATTATTTTAAAGAATTATTATTTTATTAAATACTACATAGTATTGTTTGGGAAAATATTTTTGCTTAGGCCTAGGTGCGGTTAAAATGTTCTTTCACCTTTTAAAGCCATGTTATATTAAGAATTTTACAAGTCCTGTTTTTTTTGTATTGCTTCTATGTTGTAAATGTGTTTGTTTCATTCACTTCAAATGAAACAGAAATTAGAGAATGCGTTTTTTAGTGATCTTAACAAACTAATCTTGGCTCTACTAACCACACTTATTTCCGTGTTGGCTTACAAATGTCTTCATTGGTCAGTTGTCTGCAGTTCTGTAAACAATGCCACAAGTACTTGTAATAAAGCACTTTCATGTCATGGCCTTAAATTTATCCCTTGAATATATTTTTGCTATTTATGCAAATAGAAATTTAACATATGAACCTCTTGTATATCTTTATATGTGTTGTGGGTATATAGGTTCAGGTCAATTTCTTCATGAAATGTAGTTATGTAAAATTTTTTCATTTTTATATGTATTTTTATTTATCCACAGAGAAAGAGCTTATTTAATTGTCCATTCTGTGTAGTTCTCATACTTTGAAATATTTGCTGTAGGTGTGTCTAAAAGGTTGGTTGGTATGTTTCTTAATATTTAGGTGTTATGGTTTCTTATTTAATTGGAGATGTTTATGCAATATCCTTTATTAGAATAGGATTAGTGCGGGTGGAATTATCCTTTCTAATGTCTGGGTTGATTTAAGAGCTGTGTGTTCTTTCTGTGCTGCTAAAGTTTTAAGCAGCCCAGGAAGAACACACAGCTCTTGATTTAAGAGATATCCCCAGAGATAAAGATGCCTATTCCCATAAAACTGTCTGGTCCTTCAAACACAAATGTTCACAGTTCTGGTCAGAACTTAATTTCATATGATGAGTTAAGCACAAAAAATACTTAGAGATAAATATTGAGTAGTTTTGATGTTTCCATAGTTTCTAAAGGGCATTCAGTTTCTCTGTTGATTGAACTTTTTAAACGGGAGAGAAAAATGTTTTTGCTTTTTCATTTAGGAAAATCTGAATCTCAAAAAGGCAAAATATCAACCAAGACTAATATGCGACCCACAGAACAAGTGATCTGTTCAATATACCATGATAGATATAGATGAACTAATTTGGATTTTAATTTGGATCTTGGGTGTTCATACAATGAACTGATGATGAAATTGTGGTAATAGGTGACATTTGATCAATTTTCGTTAGGCATTCAATCATGCTAATGATTTTTTTTTTTAAGTATGGTTAAAGAATACTTAATTGTATTTGCAAAATAGTGTTTAATTATGTTGTAAAGCATTTTACTGACACCTATAATTTTGAACTAGGATTGTGTTGAAGAATCTGGAAAAAAAAAGAGCTCTGATGGTAATTGTTGAAAAGACTTGTATTCCTTAACCATGCAGAAGAGTTTTGAATTGGAAATGGAAATAGAATTTATTTAGACCTTACTGCTGCTGTTGAAAATTAGTGATTAATAAGGACCTTCTCCATTGGTCCATCTTTCTATGTCAGCTTGGTGCTGAAGTGATTAAAAATCTTGTAGGCATTTTCATAATAACAATTTAATAATTGTTTTAATTAATTTGTACTGTAAAGCTCTTTTTCTTTTTAACAAAGCCATCTTATTTAGATCACCAGTAGTTATTTTTTATCAGATTTTATGGTTGTAATTACTGTGTTATGCTGTAATCCACTCGTAAGTGCTGCTCACTGGGCATTGTAATTATTTAATATCTCTTTTAAATCATATTTTATGTTTTACCATGGAGATTATACTTGTGTGCTATTATGAGGTTCAGAGATCTTGGCAAGAATTGAGACTGACTATAAAAATATTTGTAAATTCCTGACCTCTGTAAGCACTTTAACTTTTAAATAACCAAAACGTACTATTTTCATGGCAAAAGGAAAAAAACAGTTTAACATCATGGGGAATTTAAAAAGTGTTAGGCATAAACCCTGTAAGGAATTCACACAGTTACGATTTAGAAGAATAGGCTATGGAAGTCCAATTAATGCCACTCAGAAGTAGAACTGTCTCATCAAACTTATTTCTCACTGTTGTTTGTTGCACTTTGAATATTGAGTTCCTCCTGGAAACACAGGATGTATTTTTTAACTTTTAGCTAGAATGGTAGATCTTCCGTGATTTTTGCTAACTGTTTTTCCTAATGGTTTTCTCTATTTTGCACTGAATACCACAGAATTGTTACTTGCATTTGACTCCCCTCCCTTCCTCCCTCCCTTCCTCCCTCCCTTCCTCCCTCTATATATCCTTTTGCTTTGACATCTGAGTCTTGGGCTTTGGAATATTGGAGTATTAGCCATATCTCTTGTGTATGGAAAAGGTATTTCTCAGTCATAGCTACTAGCTGTACATTTAGTGAGTTAAATTCAAATAGATCATTATGTCTAAATTGTAGGCCATTAGGAGAATTTAATTTGGTAATATTTCTGGTTTTCTGCCAGTCATCTTTTCATTTTGTACAGGACTCTTCAATTGATTTTTTAAAAATGCTTTTATTATAATTCTTACAATGGATGATTTTAGCCAGGTGTAAAAAGCAAACTAAATCTGGAACAAGATAAAATCAGCATGTAAATCTTTTACTCGGATCCCTACTATTACTTGAAGCAGAACTGTGTATCATAATGAGATCTTGTCTTCAAGTGCACATTTATGATCTTTTGGATATCTTTTATTTCAGTCATCAAGAGCTTCTTTTGTTATTAACATATATTAATAAAAATTAATATGCATAACTAATAGTAACTCATTTCTAAGCGGTAGTCTTGACAGAATTACTTCAGGTTGTGAAGTTGTAAGCCCTAATCTGCAACTGGCAACATCAGGTGTTGAGATTTTACTCCAAACTCTTCCCTTTGTCTCCCATAAACATACAGGTTTTGAACAATATAGGAACTATTCAGAAGAGAGAAAATGAACTACAAAATTTGCTTTCAGTAGGTTGAATACTGAAAAAGAAAGTCAGTTACTGATGACAAAGTTCCCTCATTTGGACAGCAAGGATGAGTATCTGAGAGCTATAATTTTAAGCAAATGGCAGTGTTTAAAGAATCTAGGTGTAGCAGAAAATATTTCAACATTTTGGTACTATATTGACTAGATAGTGCACGAGCTGGTGATGGGTATGTTGGTTGTGGAGTCCCTAAGTGAATGAATGCAGTTGCGTGAACTGCTCCATGCTAATCAACTGTCTTTGAGTCTAGACAAAATGTGCTGCAAAATGATGGAAGACGAGCATGGATGACCATCTCCATATGGGGGCTGATGTGATCAAAGGGGTGCTTGTTCCCTAATGACATCTTGAAGTTTGCAGGCAATATTTATGAAAACCAGTATTATCGAATGTTTGTGGTTACTCAGAGGTGAGCCTTAAGCAGTCACTGATTTTCAGCAGGTTCTGCTCTCGTGAGTGCAAGCTTGCAGGGACAATCCTTGTGAGTAATACTATTTCTAGTAAGCAGTGTTCCTCTAGATCTTGTATTTATTTGTGTTACAGTACTACCTTTTTTAATCGCTACCTACACCTTTAGAAAGTTCTGCTCAGGAGAAATAAATGCCTACTGTAGTACTGCTTAAGCAGAATAAAATCTCATTGGTTGGTTTCTTTGCACTAGTACTTGGAAGCTGCCAGTGAAGTATCAAGTCATCATTACGAAGAAACTGGAAAAGAAATGTTACTTTACACTGTTTGCTTAGATTATACATAACATCTCATACTTGTAATGGGCTGGGCCATGGAAACTTTTGTGGTCAAGAAGTTGCAAAATAACACAAGGAAGACATCATTGTTGCCTACGCAATATAACAGAAATTGTGGCAGTGCAGTTTACTGATTCTGTCTAATGGTCAGACAAATTCGAGGCTTGCAAGCACATTCCTTGTGAATTAATTCGAGATTAAATAATATGATTAAAAAAAAAAATCACCCTTTTATAATCAGTTTATTACCTGCCAAAGTTTTTTTTTAATTATTTTTAAAAAACTTCTTGTTGTTAGATTCATATTTTCATGCAGGGAAACTTCCAAAAGAGTCATTAGGGAATTAAAACAGAGACAGGTTCCTAGGTTAATTCTGCTAAAGACGTTATGTATTTCAAAATGAAAGTGTTTTAAATTTTGAAATGATGGTTCTTCTGGTTGTCATGCTTTCTTCTTATGTGCCTGTGTTATTATGTCTAAGTTTATAGATTATGATGTTTGTTTATTTCTTAGCAATTTCAGTTGTTTTTAAAAATAACAAGGTGACTAATTAAAAAACAGAGAATTAGACTGTGGAGATTCTCATATATAGTAGAATTTTTTTTCTGATTTTCTGAAGTGTGTCAGTGCTTCACGCTGTTTGCTTTCTTTGGCTTGTCTTCCATTAAGTTAGTCCCTTAATGGTTAGTCTCTAATGCTTGCCTTTATTGGCCTGACTTACAAGGCATGTATGACTTATTGGCATGGGCCAGAAGAAAATCCTACTAGAGTGCCACTGGAAAACAAGAGCACTAGCATATATCTGTAGTGTGTTTTCATATTGTTAAGGAGCAATGTACAAACATCGTTCTGCAGGTAAATGACAGTGCCAGTAAGCCTCTGTGGCAAAGGCTGGCTCATTATTTTACTGACCATTTTGGACTGGTACCAGAGGACTTACTCTTGTAGCTAGTGTATGCTTTTCAAGAAGAATTGTGTGGATCTTCATGAGAAATTAAAAGACCTGTTTATCAGAGATTCTTAGCTTAACTGCTTTTCAGATAATTTTTAACAATTAGTGCTTTTTATGTTTACAATAAAATATGCATAAGATTGATAAAATGGAGTTAAAAATGAAGTGCCCAAGGTATGAAAGATGAGTAAAAAATGAACTTTAAATAATTTTAGTGTCAAAACTAGATGCAAAGTCAAATTTCAGAAAAGATTGCTAGAGTTGATAGGAATTTTTAAATAATTGTCAACACCAAAAGGCTAATATTCTGAAGTAATAAATTAAACAGATGGATGCAGTGGCACCATGCTGTTCCACTGTAATCTGGCAATTCCTAGGCGCTTGTTCTGACAGTATTCCCCAGTTGGGACAGCACTTAACTCAGGCTTTAGTATAGGTTGTTTCTGTCCTTATCTGAGCCTTTAGCTTTTGATTTTGTAGTCATGTGCAATTTTAATTCTAAAATCATCAAAACAGCATGAGAAGCTGACATTAAATATTAACAATAAATATTGTATGTGTATAGGTCTTCTGCCATAAGAAACATCTGTTTAAGGTGGCTAAATGCAATCATTCAAACTAAGATATCCAATAAGTGTATTTATTCAAATTATAAATAGTTATACATGCTTTTTATATACTAAATATGCATTTTTGGGGTTGTGCTACTTTGGAATGCATCTGTATAATGTATTTTATTCTTTAATCGGAGGATTTGCTTCACCAAAACTTTATATATGGATTTATTGAAAGCATTGGGAAACTTATTAAATGTAATTCTTCTTTCTTTTGAATTTTGATAAAAGAACTATCTTTTTTAAAAACTGTGAAATAGTTTTACTATCAGAAACTGCAGTACAAGTATTTTTTATAAATAGTTGAAGTCTGAAAGCTGACAGTAATTATATATCTTGCTTGTTCATTGCACACACGTACTTATTTTCATTGAAATGGAAAATTTAAATTTAGATTATGACTGTCCAAATTACCTTTATCAGCAAAATAGCCTCTACTCACAATTACTTACAAAGTAGAAAGAATTAGCTTTTTTAGTCAATGCATCTTTTATTCCAGTTTTGCCTGGATTGTATATAATGCACAGAGTTTAGTAGTCTATTTTTGAACTTCTTTAGATTGGAAAGCAACTTTCAAGAAATTCGTTATGCCTATTAACAACTGTGGTTAAAATATCACAACTGGAACAATTTATTGTTCTTCGTTACTTTCAATGGCTGCAAGCAACCAAATGCAATTTGTTTCTTCTGTGTGAAGAACAAAATTGTTTGCGAGTTACTAACTTGAGTTGGGAACAAAACTGACTTTTTTTGTATCCTGCTTGATGTAGTGGATTATCTAATTATAGTAGCCTGCAATATAGGTATCTAAATGTGACATTTAAAAAATAAATTTAACATAGTATCTCACTTCAGTATATTTAACTTGCAGATAAATTTGCCTAGACCAAAGGCAGACACATGGTAGTAATTCTGTGCTTGTCCTGAGTAACCTAACAACAGTGGACTGGGTGAAGAACTGGCTGAAGGGCAGAGCTCAAAGGGTTGTGGTGAATGGGGCTACATCTGGCTGGCAACCAGTCACCAGCAGTGTTCTTCAGGGTTCAGTTACAGAGCCAGTTCTCTTCAATGTATTTATCAACGAGGAATGTCAGGGACAAATATAAATTGGGAGAGGAGCAGCCCTGCAGAGAGGGGCCTGGAGGTGCTGGTCAGCAGTGGGCTCAGCAGGAGTCAGCAGTGTGCCCTGGCAGCCAGGAGAGCAACCCCCATCCTGGGTTGCATAAAACACAGCATCACCAGCCGGTCAAAAGAGGTGATTCTCCTGCTGTATTCAGTGTTGGTGCAGCCTCAGCTTGAATACTGTGTGCAGTTCTGGGCCCCCCAGTTTAAGAGGGATGTGAAGGTCCTTGAATACCTCCAGAGGAGGGCAACAAAGCTGGTGAAAGGGCTGGAAGGAATGTCCTAGGAGGAGTGGCTAAGGACTTTGGGCTTGTCTAGTTTGGAGAGAAGGAGGCTGAGGGGAAACCTCATTGCTCTGTACAGCTTCCTGAGGAGGGTCAGTGGAGAGGGAGGTGCTGAGCTCTTCTCCCTGGGATCCAGTGATAGGACATGTGGGAATGGGTCAAAGCAGTGCCAGAGGAGGGTTAGACTGGACACTAGGAAGCATTTCTGTACCAAGAGGGTGGTCAAACACTGGAACAGGCTTCCTAGAGAGGTGGTCAGTGCCCCAAGCCCATCAGAGTTGAGGCATTTGGACAATGCCCTTAGTAACATGTTCAGCCCTGAATTGTTCAGGCAGTTGGGCTAGGTGATTGTTGAAGGACCCTTTCAGCTGAGCTGTGCAATCCTATGCTATTCTATCTGTTTAGAAGTTAGAGTCATGCAAGGTCTCTGTGTGGAAAATGAAAATCCAGAGGCTTCTGAAGCTTATACGGTCTTCAAATTATGGACTTTTACATATAAACTGCCGTGTTTGATTTCTAAGCCTATTTCTCTAAGATTGCAGAACATATGTGTTTACCATAACTGTCTTCTTCCAATAAGTTTTCAAGCTGACAACTTGCTTCAGCAGCACTTTTCAGGAGAAAGGTCTCCATTGTGCAGAATTCCATGACTTCTATAAAGCCACTTCATTTTCTACCTTTTCACATCCCATATTAGCAGTTCAGTCTATTGTATAGCAGAAGTATCTAATTGCATGGTTAGCATTACACATAGAAATGTAATGAATCCTTTAAAAAATCGCGCAGCTTTATATATAGCTACAACTTTAAATAGTTCCCAGGAGAAGTAACAGATAGTTTTAAGATGTGCATAAACAGTTTTATATATTTGTCTGTATTTATATTAGAGAAGGATATGACTTTAGGAACAGAGATACTGGGTCTGACAGATAGGTAGAGGCTGAGAAGTGCCATGGGGAAATACCAGTGGTTTATACATTTCTGTGGATTATTTTTAGACATCATTGGAGATGGGATGTTGTGATAGGTGGACCCTTGGTGTAATGTGTTGTGATTGGTCTTATTTTTAAAAAGGCTCACTGTTGATTGTTTTTGGAAATCTAAAAACTTTCTTCTTCTTGCTTCTATAGTGGAGCAACCGTATCATACTGGCGGACACTTTAATATAGCCACAAAGTGCATCTTGAGAAAAAAAATTATTTTAATAAGTTCAGTCTGTATTATAATTGAGTATAATTTAACTTCTCTAATTAATCCTTAGGTAATGTTTCCTGTAACACTGCAACCATACTCTTGGGGTTATTTTTTTTATTTAGTATTCTAGTGCCTTTTTAGATTTTTCTGAGAAATGTGAAATTTGGAAAATCAGCATGTACTCATTGTCTTAGCTGATAATGCATCTCTGTGTGGTTGAAGGATGATCTGGGTAGCAAAATTTCCCGAGAATGTATTTGTATGAAGAAACACAGTAGGAATGTCTTTTTTAGACTTTAACAAAGACTTCTTGTCACATATTTATCCAAAATAAGACTTTATCATTTCTTCAGTAGTTGTCATTTGTATCATGCCAGTGTCATACTTGAGCCTGTTAGCTAAAACCTGTTAACAGGTTTATGATCCTTTTTGGAGGAAATTCTGCTAAATATATAAAAGCCATGTAGTAGATTAGTTCCATTAGCTGTAGCAATAACCCATGCGAGTGAATATCCCAGCTTTCAAACAGTAAACATGGTAAAATAACACAGTGTGTGCAAGTTCTGCTTTAGAAGCCATTGATTTGTACTGGCTTTTATTTTTATTTATTTGTTATACTAAGAAATTATTTAAGCTGCAAATTATTTAAATTTGCTCACTGTATTTTCTACACATTAATCTCATTTTTTTCTGTCTCAAGTGAATGCAACCTTTACATGCACTTTCTTTATAGTTCTTTGCCTTGTAATTTGATGTCTTGTTTTTATTACCAAGATTTAATTTTTGGAAGTCATTACGTTGTCTGCAAACCTTGTTTCTTGTAGTCTTGCCCCAGATAATTTGTAGCCTAAGAAATTAGTGAGGATGTATGTACCTAATAATGTCACTTTATAGCTTTGTATATTTTTGTGGTATATTGTAAAGCTCTGACCTTAGTCTTTTCCTAAGATAGCACAACTGAGAGCAGTTGTTTAAGCCATATAGAGGCAGAAAAATAAAATCCAATGTAATGTTTAACTAGTTGTTTCTGTTTTGAGGATTTTAATTTGGTTGTAAGAATTTGCATGCACCACCACATTTTATTTGCTTGTGTTCAGAGGAGTATTTTGTTTTTTTCAGACAGTGCAGTTGATACTTAAGGACTTCAGAAAATCTGGAGTAAAATGTCTGTTTATTCTGTCTTCAGAACAAGTTCATAGGCACTTGGATCAGCATGAGGTGAAATACTTGCAATTTGCTTTCCGTTGGATGAATAACTTGCTGATGAGAGAAGTCCCTTTACGGTGTACTATCAGGTTATGGGATACATACCAAGTAAGTACTTTTTAAAACCTCCATAACTCTGATAGTGTGTTTTGGACATGCCAGTATGTTTGGGTATATTTTTTTCTTGAACCTTTTGTTTTAGTGTGATCTAAGAATCATCATAATAAGAGAAAAACCCTTTAGTGATCGTTACCACTTAGAAACATTTAATCTCTTCAGTCTTCCTGCCCTTCAAAACCAAGTGCTTGATGTCATGATAATTCATAGTACTAAAATGAACTGTCACTCAAAGCATGGGTTAAGCTCAATACTCCCCTCTGTCTCTTCAGAGAAGCGAACATTGAATTGTGCTTAATCAATGCCCTCTATTGATTCTGAGTTCCAGACTTCTGCTTAACTACTCAATCCAATACTAGCTTCCAGTCTCCAGTTCTCAGTATTCATCCTTCTGTCATGTCTTCTGTCTTATTGTTTGTCCAGATAAGACTCCTTATGTTACTGACCTCTATTTGAGGTAACTGTTTTTGCTCAATAATTTCTTACCCAACTGTCACATGAAAGAACTGATGTCAGAGAAAAACTCTGTACCAGTTCTTAGTTCTGTTTCTTGATGTTCCAGTAGCTTCTGGATGCAATTTTTAACTATGCATTTAAACAACATACTCTTATTTAGTCGTTCTGTTGTTGAAATTAAGTAAAAAAAAAAATAAAAAAATCAGTATTTTAAATTCTGTAAGAAATTTCAACTGAGTTAGTTTAGTAAATGTGGGAATAGCTCATAACATCTCATAACAAGATGTAACATCTTTAAATATCATTGTCTTTACATCTACCTGTTATATAGCAGTGTTTAGTTAGTTTCATAGTCTTCAGTACCAGAATGTGCACTTAGGCCATCAAGTCAGACCTCCAGTAGAGGGTTAAGATTTCCTTGATACTCACTTAATGAGTACAATAAATTGTTTCAATTAAATGTGTTTTCTCGAATAGTGTCCAAATCTGATAAGAAAACATTAGGAAATGAGGGATCTATCACTTTCGCTGATAATCTGTTGTAAAAGGTGGTATCCTTGCAGATTTTATTTGGTTGTTCATCTTCAATAATTTTTGTATTGGATGTGGGTATTGCTTCCATCTGGGATCCTTTTACCTCCTATGTCTTATTGTAACATCTGTTATGCATCGTAGTATCTATTGGTACCTGGCATTTTCTTCCACTTGAAAATATTTATTTTTTATAAGATCTTTCTGATAAACTGAAAGATTGAGCTATTTAAATGTTTAATTGTAGCTAATTTATCTTATTCTGAATATTTTTTCTTGCTATTCCTGGAGCATTTCTAACTCCTGCATGTTTTTTTACCATGCTAACTCTAGCACTGCATTTGGTACTTGATGATTAATCTCATCAATGTGCTAAAAAGATGTAAAAGCTCTTAATTAATCCAGCTAACCACCCACATGTGTCCAACTTTTGCCAGAACTTCACTTTGAGCTCATCTGTGCTCTTTGATTCTATGATAATTTTGAGAAATTTATTTTGAGGACCAAACATATGGTTTCTTTCTCAAACTAACTGTTGTTGTGCTGAAAGGAACCATTTCTCCTTACTGGTCTACAGACACCTGTGAATGGGATCTTTATCCATAACTCAAGGTTCTGACTATTTGGTTCCAATTTTGAGCAAATTCTGCTCTGTTACAGTGTCCTCTGTAGCATTTAGAAGCTTAATACTTATGTATTTACATGGGATTTCCAAGTGTATCTTTTAAATGAAGGTTTCTTATATCTAAATACCTAAATGGGATTCTTATACCTGAATGGGATTGGGTTTGTATATCAAACGTGCTTAAGGAGTGATTTTGTGCAGGTGCAGCAGATCTGTACTGTTTTTTAGGTTTCATTATTTAGCAGACTGTTCTGTATTCACTTCTTGGTGAATAGTGTATTTAAAACCAGTAAGCATATCTTAATGTCACCTAAGTTACTAACCCTTTTTGAATCAACCTTGAACAATTCCACAAGTTGCTTATCAGATTTCAGTTGTGCTTATACCAAATTTATTCTTATCAACCTGTGCTGATCATATGGGTAATAAATGCAATGAAACTCCAAGAGCCAGTAAAGTCTGCACTAAAGTGCTAAGCAGTAGCATTATAGTTTTTTACACAAATAACTTGTCACTAAGCCATTCGGTTGCATATGGTTTCTAACTTAATTATTTACAACTGTATCAGCAGTGCTACTTTCCAAATAGAAAACATTTTAGAGATGGAATTTATTCAGTTAGTTTGATCTTCTGATTCTGGTTTTTAACTGTAAAGCCTGCTATAGGCCAAAATGTCACTTAGAGATACATTGGTAAAGAAGTTTTTTGGATGGTCTAGCTGTGGATGGACCTATGATGTTGGATTTGAAAGAGAGATTTAAAATTAGTAGAGGCAGAAATATAACAAGGAATCATTTTTTTGAAAGAAATTGAACTTTCCAGATGAAGATGAAAGGACAAATCCTACTAATAGTTTTAAGGGCCTGGATAGATGTTTAACTGCTTTTCTCACTGTACTCAAAGGCTGATGATGCTGTTAGCAGGCTTGGTTTTGCTGTCTCTTGTGTCCTTAAAGCAGGAAAGTAGGAAAACATGGGGATTGTCCTTGGATTTCCATACTTGTGCCTTCTGCCATTTTAGTGTCCGCTCAGGATGTGCATGTACTGACCTTTTCCCCTGAGCTTTTCCCCGCCAATATTCTTGAACTGCTATAAACAGAAATGCCTTTAACTGCAGTGTAAGTTCAGAGAGAGGGTGAGTTGATCATGTTGCAGTGTTGTATTAGCCACAGCATGAGCTACAGGCATCCCTCTACACTGCTGCCATGAGGGCTTTGCTCAGACTCTAGCTACCTTATGGCTCTTGGGAAGGGATGGGGCATTTTGCAAGGCACTGTTTAGAGGCAGCTCTAGTCCCAGAGTGCAGCATGATTTGGGAATGGCGTAGGAGTGGTGACAGAGGAGGGTCAGTCAGATTCCTTTATGTGGAAGGAGTGGTAAGACAGGCGTGACTGTCGATTCCTTCATGTCTGTACCGGGGCTGTGTTCTACCTCCCCTGTTCCCTGCAGAAATCCAGGGTGATGATGGATGGCCTGCCTCCCCACCAAGGGATTAGTGAACAGTGTCCTCTCTTGAAAGAGAGGATCCCACTGATGGTGATTTCACAGAAAAAGCCCGTTTTGTTCCTTTCTCTTCCCCTTTCCCTATCAAAGCTGAAATAATGCCTTTTTGCACTGCACTGCACATTTGTCTCTGTTTGCTGTGGAAAGACAAATATTGTGCTATCTCCAGCTTAAATTCCAGATTGGTCATTCTCAGAGCAGGCCCTATTTTCTCCTGAACTGCAGCAGGGGGCTTTCAGGGGAGTAACAGCACACTTAAATAGTCCTCTCTTACGTATTTCTTAGTGTGATAGATAACTTGTTGGCTGCAGTTGTTAGAACTGCATTCTATCTCTTGAGTTCTGCAGTTCTTCCAGTGACTTAAGAGAGAATAGGAGTGGACACCTAAATGATGTCTACATCTGTCTCAGTCTGTATGGTAGCAAAGGTTCTCTGGCTGGTGTCGTATTTTCTGTCTAGTTTAATTTTGGATTCATTAGTCATTTGTTAGGCTCTATGAAGTAAATCATTGAACATATAAACCAAAATACCTGTCCTTGAGCTACTTCAAGTTGAGGGGAAGAGAAATTTGGAAAGGTTCCCAAGTCCTCACTTAAGTAAATACCCTGGTACTCTGTAACTGTATCTATGAAATCCACTCAAATAGATCACTGTCTTCCATAGCAGAACTTTGTAAACTACAAAAATTAAAGACATTGTGCATCTTGCTTGAAAAGGATGTGTTTTGAGGGCTTCTTAGCCATAAATACTTAGTTTGGTTTATTCTTTAACCTGAATTGCATTTTAATTAGAGTGAATTATCCTGCTTTTTCACTTTACTTGGGCTTTGCTGTTGGTTTTTTTGTGTTTTTTTTTTTTTATTTAAAGAAAGATGGATGCTGTAAATAATTTCAAAATAGAAATTGCTTAAGTTACACCCAAGATGTTAAAATTTTAAATTTGTAGGACTGATTAATGTGAATGTTCATAGACTTTGTCAAGTGTGAAAGATTCCACAAATCAAAGTAGTGTAATATAAGTCCTCAGTTTTATCTTTTTATTATTTTATTTATTATCCCTTGCCTTTTTATCCTACATTTTGTCATCTTTTTTTTTGGCATAAAGGATTGTTAAAATGAGAGAGGATGATGGCTGAATTATTCAGGGTATATAAATGTTTAACATATTTCTATAGACTTATGAAATGCAAGTTAGTTTTATATTTGTTCCTTGCCAGAGGGGTGTTTTGGCACTAATTTAAAGATTGCTCTGTGTATTTGAAACTGACTTTTGTTGCCTTCTAACTCTGATTTAAAAGAGTCAAGATATTGTATTAAAAATGGTGGGGATATCTCCATGCTCAGCATCTGTGCTTTTCTACTCTAGATAAATATTTTAAATGTTTACCATCAAAACCTCAGAAAGTATCCTTGCTTCAGTTTAAGAGGTTTTATTGAAGTTTGCATCAAGTTTTTCCTTTGGTTTATTTTATTTCTTAAAGTGTGTGTTGTCCTTAAGGCACTTTTAAGATCCACTGTGCTTATGTAGCTGTGTAGTTCTCTGTTGAGAGGGGAGGAAGCAATGCTCTTACATTTATGACATCCATTATAATCTCTTCATCCTTGATTAGAAATGGCAATACAGGTCTTGAATGTCAGTGGTTGTATATATTTAAAGCAGAACAGTGTTTAGTTTTGACTATCGGTATTTTTAAACTGCTTAAATATTGAGTTCAAAGCTACATTTGGTTTCTGGGCAGTTTGGAGGTGCAAGGAAGTCTTTAACAATGTCATAAAATCACCCTCATACAAGATAACATGGTGTGATACTGACTGCTGTTTTAAATAGGATAAGAATTTTCATTGTCATAAAAGTACTTAATTTTATTTACTTTTCATGTAGAATGGAGTGCATGTATTTTTTCATTACAGAGTTTTCCTTCTGATCTGATGTTCTTACAAAAATTACTTTTTTGAGCTATCCCTCCCCCCTTTTGGAGATGGGGGAGAGAATTAAAGGGGTAAAGGGAAATGAGACTCATGGGTTGAGATAAGAACAATTTAATAACTTGACTACAATAAAATTGAAAATATTAATAATGATAATAATAATAGTAATAGGTACAAATGAGTGATACACAGGAAAATTGTTCACCACCTGATGACCAAGGCTCAGCCCATTCCCAGCTCACGATACCAGAGCAGAGAGAGTCCTGAAACTGCAGTCTTGGAAAGAAGAGACCAAGAGCTGACTGAGAGAGTGAGATGACCCCAAGAGTGGGGTGACTTAGGGATGACCTGGAGAGAGAGAACTTCGTACAGAGCCTCATCTGTATGTTGTGCATGAGGTGCATGATATGGAATATTCCATTGGCCAATTTGGGTCTCAGTCATAAACCTAAGGTCAGTTCCTAAGGCTAGGAACTGGGGCTGTGCTCCTTCTGGGCTTCTCCTGCCCCTGCAGATACTGGCACAGCAGAGAAGCTAAAGAGTCCCTGACTGTCCTGGCAGCAATTGTAAACATCAGTATGTTATCAGCCTTTTTCTCAGCACAAATCCAAAACACAGCCTCACACTAGCTACTATGAAGAAAGTTAACTCTGTCCCAGCTGAAACCAGGATAACTACATAACTTGCAGAAGAGATACTGACACAAGATCCATAACTAAAAGCTTGCTCAGACTTTTGTGTTGGTCAGGTCTTAAAATCTATGTCAATCTGAAATACCTGTTTCATAGAAGAAAAAAAGAAAAGAAAATGAAAAAAATTATAGCACCTATGTATATTATATTTCAGTTTTAAATACACGGTGGCAAGTGCTGTGTGAATATTTAGAGTTCAAGTGTATAGCCCAATATTTTCCCCTGCAAGGAAGCATTTTTGTTTAGTACCACTGAGCTGGTGGCTGTATTACCAGCTCACCAGCAGGCTGATGTGGTTGAAATGAGTTGCACGCTCACTCCTTGGATACACCGGAAAACAGGCAGGTGAGATATTTTGGAGTGTTTATGCTGCCCCAGTGTCCTACTTTACAGCTTTCCCATATTCTTTTGTGAAGAATACTTCTATGGTATCTTAAGGCTTACGCTGGAAAGTAAATGCAAATTAAAACACGTAATCCTACCATGTAAAAGGCAAAACAGTTAGAAAGATTTACAAAAGGTATAGGCAAAAGCAAATAATAGAACTGATAAATTTGGCGGTACTAGTGAGTGGATTTACTGTCTCACTGCTGAAATAGGTTTTTCTCCTAGTTCCTGTTGCCCCCTTCTCCTTGGAAGTATCTGTGCATTATTTTTCTTCAGATTAGCCCAGTTGAAGGGGCTGATGAGTACTCCAGCCAGTGCAAGGGAGAGAAGATGAGAGAGCAGGGCTGTGATTTGAACCCTAGTGTTAAATCAGAATGATTGCTTGTCCTTTTCCAGCTTACTTGCTGCCCTTTCCTAAGAATATTTTCTTTCTTAGTAGATAGTACCTTTCTCAGGTTAAATCCATTAAACAGACTTCAACAGAGAACACCCATTGCTGGTGGAACCTGCTAGCTTATGCCTCTCTTCCTGAAATCCTTCAGGTGGGACCCGAAAATTGTATTTTTTTTTTCTTGAAACTTAATCTTTCTTCTTCATCAAGGAGACTGATTCTTCCTTTGGTCAAAATAAACATAGTTTCATTTTTCTGGAAAACATAAGTGTATCTTCATTAGACCAAATATTATCACAGGTACTTTACCAGCCATTTCTATCTTTTCCTTCTTCAAGGAGGGAGGAATTTTATTTTCCCTCTCTGACTCAGTGTTCATTTTTATTGCTATGTATCTCACATTGGACCCCGTGTACTCTATTGACCAATATGGTAACAGACATCTTTATTTCCCATTTATTTGTTAGTATAATTTATATAGCTCATTACTAGCTTTTGATCAAGGGGATTTTGTTTAAACTAGACATCTAATGTGATATTTTAATAAACAACATTGGTGTGATTTTCCAGAAGTGCTGGGACCCAAAAATCTGTTATTAAATCTCATGAAAAACTGAAGAAGCACAGGTTTTCCCATTATCCAAATGGAAAAGTAGAGGTCTAACTCTAGAGACGTATTAAAATAAAAGTTTGGTTACAGAAATTATAACACCCCCACCTCCTGACAAAAAAGGAAAAAAAAAAAAGCTACAAAAGAGGGAGAAAAAAAGGTTACATGTAATAATGTTTTGTCTCGCTTGTCTGGCTGTCAGTCACTGAAATTTAAGAAATGCTCAAGAATGCACTTATAGGGTTTTTTCTGTGTTTCCATTTTACATAGATTTAGTGAAATTTTTTTTTTCCCTGAACATGAGAATATTTTAAGTTTGTTTTTCAGTAGGGTTGTCTTATGATGAGTATTTATTTGAAAAAAAAAAAAATCAGTTAAGTTGAGTGCATTTCT
Organism: Pterocles gutturalis; assembly: GCF_000699245.1. Lineage (NCBI taxonomy): Eukaryota > Metazoa > Chordata > Aves > Pterocliformes > Pteroclidae > Pterocles > Pterocles gutturalis. The sequence continues at coordinate 31,568 of NW_010133297.1, read as the reverse complement.
CAACAGACACCGGAGAATCTATACAAGAAAGATATTATTACTACTCTGGTCTCAATCAAAGCCTTAAGGCACCTGAGACAAGAGACTGAAAATACATCTACTGAAAACAGATTTAATTTTTCATACCCAGGAATATTTTTCTTTTTATGGCAGTTCTAACATCTCTTTTCCATATTGAGTCCGTGATATTAAGTGGACAATTTTCTCATCATTTTCTTTAGCAGGAGCTTAAGACCTCTCACTGTCCCCAGTGGTCTGGTCTTTTTTCTTTTTTTATACAAAGCACGATTTGGACCATAAAGGTCCTTGAACCAGGCCAGGTTAAGTGCACATCAACAAAAATTTAGAGCAGAAGAGTGGGGAAGGTATATACCCTTCCATCTTCTACTACTCAGAAGCTTTATTGTATCTTTATCTGTTATAATTTTTTTTAAATGCCCATTTCATTAATATGTGTCTAATTGTTTTAAAATATACTCTTTAAAACATCCAGTGGAGGTGATTTTTTGCAATTTCTTTATACAGTGCGAAAACAATTTCTCTTCCTTTGGTTTAGCGAAAGATTCTTTTGAATTTACTTCTATGTATTTCTTTGATTATGAGAAATTGTGTCAAATCATTCTTTACTGTCTTTTGCCCCAGCATGTGTTTCAAAACTGTTTTATATCTCTGTATGCAATGACTCCTTTTCCAAGCTGAAAATACCTGTACTCTTTGAAGCCAATTCGTGCACTTTTTGTGCTTATCTTTCTTCTCCATGGTCTTTATAGTTTTACTATACATTTTATTTCTGTCATATACTAAATGGAAACTTTGAGAGATGAGCACACCATAGATTCATAGAGTGAATTTTTATTTCTGTCTTTATTTCTGTATTTATAATTTCTCGTGCCTTTTCTCCTGTTGAATATCAGTGCTTTCAGGTAGCTGTTCAGTTAATGTCAAGAACAGCATCAGGTATGTATGCTTTGCAGTTTTTTTCCCTCTGTGTGTATATTCAGACTGAATTTCATCTGGCATTTTATTATTCAGTGACACAACCGCTCTCTGCAACTTTTTGCAGCCAGCTTTATTTTTTTTGACAGTAAAAACTATCCTGAGTAATTTAGCATCTCTCCCAAGCTATTCTTTCTGAAGACCACTTAGTAATTTAGTGAGCAACACAGATCCTGTTCTGTTGTTTTCATCCTTTTAATTCATGAACACTTTGTCTCTCATATGACAACAACTTAATTTTAGAGTCTTGCTTAGTGACCTTGTTAAAAGTGTCTGAATATCTGAATAATATACAATTGCTAACACATGGGTAGGATTATGTCTTTAAGATTTCTAGGCGTTTGTCAATTTGATTGAAACTGCTCAGTGGGTTAGACGTTACTGGAGTAAAGGAGACAGACGTAGTGGGATATAACTTTTCCAGCCCATACATAGAATGTGAATGCGAAACTTTAATTTTCTTAGGAAACGAAGGTACAAATACTGTGTCACTTGGTAGTGACTCTTTTTGTCCACTTGTCATATTACTGTCCAAGAAACCAGCTCCTGGATTCAAAAGCATCAGTGGCCTCTTAGCAGAGCTCCTCTCCTAGTCGGCTCATCCACCATTTGCATCAGGAAGTTATCATCAATGCACTGGTCATGCCTCTTCCTTTGATTCTGTCACCTCATGTTTTTTCTTGGGGACTTTTTTTTTTTTTGCTTCCTACCCGAGAGCTGAAAATCACCATCCTGCTGTTTACTGAATCCACCTGTGATCTCACCCACTTTCACTATAATTCAAGAACACCTTTTCACGTTGTTTTCTTTAAATCTGAAAGTATGATTTAAATCAAATTTAGTTCTTGGACACTATAGGAAGATGTGAATACATGAGAAAATAACTTTTATTTTAAAAACTGGCAATCTAAGCATGTTCCTATGTAAACAAAATTTCTTTATTCTAACTGTATTTCTTTGGAAGCTTCTAGATCCTTTGTGATAAGCAGGTCAGTATTTTCCCTTTTGTCTGTAGACTCCTGATACATGTAGCTTCACTTGAACTTGAGCAGTTGAAAAGTTTTTAAACTTTTCAAATCTTTTCAAATCTTTGTTAGGCAACTGACTTTCATCACCCTCTACCACATGGATCTTCTGGGATAACTGTTGCCAAGGCAACCTCCTATTGACAAGAGTCATGCTCATTAGGACTTTATTGTGGCAGGCAATTATATTTCAGTCATATAGCACTGAAGTCAGTGACCTCTTATTGTTTATCTTGCACCACAATCTAAAATAACAGAAAACTCAAAGAAAAGAAGGTAAGAATGTTAGTCAAAAAAAAGAACTGGGCTCCTTTATCTTGAACTGTGTGTATAATTTTATGTACAGTCTTTAACGTGCATAAGGATTATATGCACAATGGAGAAGACCCGAGTTTCTTGAACAATAACTCTGCTTTTCAATGCGACCTTAACATATGCTCATTCACATGTATATAGGCTCTCAGATTTTCTTTAGAAAAGAAGAAAGCCAAATGCTATTTGTAAAATTATAATGATGTGTATGTATGGTTGATACCCTTTTGTTGTTCATGCAGGTCTGGGTTGTTAATTGTTCCTGCTTATTTTGCATTTTCTCATTGGGAGAGAGACTTCCCAAATTCCCAGTGAAAGCAGACTAAGCAGGTCCTGATTTTGATCTGGATGACAGTCTTTTCACAGAGCACTGTGCACATTCACATTTCAAACTATGATCACTATGATCTGCAGTTGTATGTCCTCACCTTTCTCTGTCCTGTCTTGTATATTTTGCCTCGACTAGGATTAAAAAAAAAAAAAAAAGTAACTTCCTTCCTCCCTCCCTTAAATAAAATCAGCTTTATACCTGTGCCAGCCCTTTATCTCTCCTAATTGGGATCTTAGCCATATCACTTGATACATCTCATCTGCTTAGCTCTGTCTTTACTTTCACATTCTGTCTTGGCCTTGCAGGAAGAACCACTTTCTGTATGTCTGCTCGAGTTCTGTGGTACAACAGAGCAGGCTGGGGACCATGAGAGATGCAGATCAGGTTACTTCTTGGAAATAAATTCCTATATTGTGGTGTTTACCTGAACTCCGAGAAATATGCACTTTTGCTAGCAATTATAAAACTGACTGTAGCTGTCTGAGATGCTTGCTTGTCCATAAATATGTCTACCCATAAAAGCTGAACTAATCCTCTAGTATAAACGCATGTCTTAGAACGGTTTTGCATATTACTTACCAGTGCGTGGGAATTTCTGGGTTTAGGGTTCTGTTTGGTCTGGAACTCCGAGGTTCCTACTCTCTGGCCTTCCTTCCTGTGGGCTTGCTGTGAGCAGCAAAGGCAGGATTCAGTTTGAGATATAAATGCAAAGATGTAGGTGAGTTACTGGGAGTTTGTGTGTGTATATTGCTGTGTCAAGTATCTAAGCTTCCAGGATAGTTGATGGAGACTTAGTGAATAAACTCAGAGGAGCCTAGAAAGAGATTAGTTATGGATTAATGCAAGTGAATGTGAGTTGAAGTATGTTTGCATATTGCCAAATTTTTTTCCATTTTTCTTTGGTAGCTTTCATTGACATCAGGAGGATTCAGTGTGGAAAATAAAAGAAGGATAAAGATGTGTAGCCATGCTATTTTATGAGGAAGGTATTTAGATGTGCAAAACCCATGCAAAATTAAAACTCAGTGATGTGCATAGGGAAGCCTGTAGGTTTTTCTAGGTTCAGGTTCTTAAGACAGCTTCCATCTATTGAAATAGATGGTAATTCTGCTGTGGCTAAATGGAAGTTGATTGTGAATGCAGAGAGGATGAGATAAAGTACTTTCTCTTATGCTTAACTTAAAGAATATGAGTAATCTCATTGATTTCAATAGAACAAGTCATGAATTTAGTTAATTAAGCATGTACTCTGAAGTGGGTTATTGATCAGGATCTTGATACATGACTACAGGATGATAATAGAATGTTAGATACAGTCTAGAAAATGGTTTGTTTTGCTTTTTAGCTACTTTGAAGTAGTCAGTGTTTCTAGAGGGAGGCTTTGTTAAAATTGATATTGTTCTTAAAGTCTGAAGTCTGAAAGAGAATCATGTTGCTGTACAAGAGAGAAAGGAAAATTTACTTTCTCACATCTGTATGCTCTTTTATTTTGTCCATCTTTTCAGTTCTGTACACATCAGACTTTCATAACACTTTTCTGTAATTTTGAAGGTAGTCTTAAAATTAGTATCTTTAGTCCCTGTGTATTCCCTGAGTCTCTGAATTATGTTTATATTTGTAAAAGTTCTCAGCAGTGCCCAGTGACAGGACAAGAGGTAATGGGCACAAATTGAAACACATGGAATTCTATCTGAACACAAGAAAACACTTTTGTCCTGTGAAGATCATGAAACACTGGCATAGGTTGCCTGATTTATGGGGTTTCCATCCTTGGAGATATTCAGAATCCAGCTGGGCGTGGTCCTAGACAGCCCAGTCTAGGTGACCCTGCTTCAGCAGACTGATTAGACTGGATGATCTCGGGTGACCTCAGGAGGTCCTTTCCAACTTAAATGATTCTGTGATTTATATTAGATATAATTTAAACGAGTATGTATTAAGAGTAGCTGCTTCACATCTGTTTTGCCTATGCAGATTGGGAAGTCAGGAGCTGGGAATTTCTCATATACTTTTCAAAAAGAAATTTTCTTGCAAGTGGTTGGAAGAAGTCTGTCCACATTTTCTACTCGAGACATCTAAATGAAGCAGCCACTAACACATATTTCTGCCTTTGCTTCCAAGTATGCAGTTGTCCATTATTACAACTTCCCTTACACTGATCTCATGCTTTCCTGACAATGAGCTGAATCATCTAGAATGGCAAAGGTGAAGAGTGATCACTTTCTGAAGAGTGATCTGCCAGAGGTTTCCTGGCATGCTGAACTGTCTGTCTTCCCTGTGATTTCACTGTTGCTTTGAGGTGATATAACTTTTCTCTGTGGGTTTTCATCTAGATGAGTTTAATGATCTGGCTCCTTACATGACTACATAATGCTTTATGTTGGTGTAAATGAAATCACCTAAGTATGTGCAATGTGGTGAGCTAGGTGGAACTACCTTTTCAGCAGCATCCTATGCTTATGTTGTCCTAAGTCAGCTATGGAACTCCCATGTTGCTGAAGCTTTTTCTAAAGCTTTGTACATGGATAATTTTTTTTCTCTACAGGAAGTCTGCATATGTGGGGGGGAATTTGCACAGCCATATCTCCTCTTCATGTGGAGATGTGATAAAAAGCCCATCTGCCTGATGCTATAGGCACAACAATTAATTGTCAGAGCAAGAATGCCCGTGTAGAGGTGAAGTATTATAAAGCACCATTCAAATACAAGATGTTTTATTGAGTTCAATGTGGCATTAAATGACTTCCCATTACATAGCCCAGGTTGCCCAGGGAAGTTGTGGATGCCCTGTCCCTGGAGGTGTTCAAGGCCAGGCTGGATGAGGCTTTGAGCAACCTGGTCTAGTGGAGGGTGTCCCTGGCCATGGCAGGGAGGTTGGAACTTGGTGATCTTTAAGGTCCTTTCCAACCCAAACCATTCTATGATTCTATTTATTAAAACATCCATAGCTAGCATGTCATTCATATAGATTAACTTAATGTGAGAATGCATGTTTCCAGCTTTGAACTGTAAAAAATTTAAAATCAAATCAGAGGTAAGATGTAAGATGAACAGCTGAATAAAAAAGGAAGAATTTTGTTACTTGTGTAAATGAACAACAAAATTTGAAAGAATACTGAATATATGGCTTATATTATTGTGCATAATAAATTTCTAAATAGCAGAACTCCATTCGTGCAAGAAACAAAATAAATTACTGTAAAATAGACTTGAAAGTCATAAACCTACAGTTGATATCTCTGTGCAAAACAGGGCAGCTTCACTACCATATGTGAAATAATTAGTACATAGTCATGACAAAATTCATCTGTGTACTGTAGGACAGTCTCGTACATCAAAGATTAGTAGGCTGAAGCATGTAGATTAACCTGATTTGCTTCGAAGCAGACTATTTTAGTGACAAAGCTTTTAAGCAGCCTGCACAGAAAATCTATTAAACTTTCAAAGTAATTTTTAACTCTTTTCCACTGTGTAAGGCATAAGACATTGAAATTCAAATGCAGCCTTGGGAGGAAAAGAAAGGATAAACTATTGTTCAACAAATCTAGTAAAATCTACTAAAATAGCTACTTTATAGTAGCGTTGATACTTGTAGGGGGATTATGAAATTGGTATAATTACTGTTTGTTTCTGGAATGCACAACATCATTAGAACGACATGAAATATTAAGAGCCTTATCTTCTTTTGTCTCTCCAGTGCTTTAGCTCCTAGTAATAATCACTTCTTCCTTAATATTCTGGCCTTTCTTGTTTTCCTGATACATGACAGTCTTGTGCTTTGCTCTGCCATTTGCATTGCCCTTGACTGTCTATTTTGAGAGCTATTCTGCCCTTTCTTCCGGTCTCACAGGGGTTTTTGGTCCTTTTTTTACTTTTCCTTCTCCATCCTATTCATGGGTGATCTCAGACTTTTCTGCAACTTCACTGTCAGCTTATGCTGATGATTTACATAGCTACTTTTTTTTCCCCTGACCTAACTCCCTTAGTTAAGATGCGCATTTCACTGGCTGTGTGACAGTTCTCCCTAGGTAGCTGATGACAATTACTGATACCAAGAATTTTTCTTTTTCCTTCTGAAGGCTCTTGGTTCTCTTATTTTGTAACTTTTTGTAGTAGATCCTACATAGCATTTTTTTGTTCAACATATTTTTCTCTCACATTTTCCAGACTATCTGTATTCTACTTCCCCTCACAGAATTTCAAAAAGACCAATTCTTATTCCTGTTTTGAATTTTTTGCCTAATATGAATAATATTAATTTCTTTAAATCAGATAGAATATGTAATTTGCTGCTTCTGTCATTACTCAGATCTTCCATCAATCAGCTCCTTCATTCTCTTGCCATTTTTATCTGTTAGTATTCTTGTGGTTATCCCAATTTAGGTCTTTTTCTCCCAGCAGTAGTTCAGGAGTTACTGATCAAAAAACTCACAACTTTTTCAAACTGTATATAAATCTGTGCTAAATTTTGGCTGTTCTCTGCTTAACTGGAATTAGTATTTTTGTAGCGTGAAACTGAAATAATGCTGCATGTGCTGCAGTATGCAGGTGAATATAAAGAGGTTCTAAAGCGATGCCTAACATGGCATCAGTTAGGGACAGTGGTTTTCAAATTAAATCTGATTTCATATGCCCTCTGGACTGTCTTTAAGTGTTATTCCTCTAAATCTTTGCTGCCTTTAGCTGTTAAGATTCGTTTCAAAACAACAACAGATTTCAGCACAGGAATCTTCAGTTTGGCGCTGGTTCAGAAAGTAAGTTGTCCTGATTATTCGGATCTCTGAACAGAGTATAGAACGTGCACTAGAAAGTACAGTTTGTGAAATATCGTATTGTTGTGGTTATTCAGATTAAGTATACAAATCAGTTATTAGTAATAATACCTGCACATTTTAAATTAATTGATTTGATGCTACTATCTCTTTTTTTTTTTTTAAATTTTGCTTAGTCTATTCACATATTTGCAAAGATATGTCTATGAAGAACATTCATTTCTATAGTCAACATGTTTGGCTACGCCCTAATCCATTTGCACTGTGTGTTTGATAAAACAGTTAACAAACTTGCACATGGGAGTCAGTGGCTAAGATTCATTTCGGGTAACTCAGTTGTCTTCAGCACTATTCCATAGGGTAGTACTATCTTTCAACGGAGATTAAAATAAATCTCTAAAGCACTCACTCAAGAATAAGTATAATGTCTGAATCACAACTTGAGCATCCTTACTGTGCTGTGATACTGTCATGACTTTGTAAACAATGAAAGAGTTTACAAATAAAATGAAAATAGCTGTTGTGGGAAACATCTTTCAGTGACGGTGACTCCACATCTGCTCTTGCAGTTTTCGAAAGCCATGACTGTGGTGGTAATTGAAGGAAGATAATTTAAATTCAAGCTGGAAGTACATGGGTTAAATGCTGGAACTATATCTTTCCACAGTAGACAGGGAAAAATAGGACTTTGTATTTATTAAAAAAAGTTAATTGTAAGAAAAACCGTGTTCTTTATGTAGCTTTCTCAGGATGTTTGAGAAATACTGAGTTTAGAGTTCATACAATGAGACAGAAGTTGGATTGTTTTGCCAGTAGCACAAGTTTGTCATTCATGTATGCTGACAGAGGTTGCCAAAAGTGCTTTTGGGAACTTCATTTGAAGGTGTCTTATGAAATGAGTTAAGAAAATAATATTTTTTTTTAAGTGCCTCTACTTGGACACTCCAAAACTAGTGATTCATGAAGTTGAACAATATAGTTTTCTCCAACATTTACAGTGTGCTGTATGCTGAGTTTAGCTACCATTATTTCAGATGGTTGGATATTGTTCCACTAATGATACTTCAGCCCTCTTTAAGAAGAGTAATAAAGTACACTTGTATTTAGCAGATTACTGAGATTTATTTCCATTCCAGTTGTAGGGGTTCAGAATGCTTTCGTTTCACCCTGGCTAGCTTTAATTTTTTCAATGTCGTAATCAGGACTGACAATTCACCAACCTTTCTGTCTTGGTTTCCAAATCCTGTAATTGCAGCCTTCACTTTTTTCTTTCTTCTTTTTTTTTTTTTTTTTTTCTCCCCTTGAAATTAAAGATGTTTTCTCTTTCTAGAACAATTAAACTGTTGTTGAAAAGACATTTTTTACAGCCATGGAAATGAGAACTTCCAACTTTTTTTGAACAGTCTTGTTTTAATAGGCATGCTGTTAGTTTGGCAGCTTTGTGCTGTAGGCAGTATCCCTGCAGTCATGTGAGGTGACTTTCATTATATAAATTACCATGTGCAGCTCATGAGTTCTTCAATTCCTGTCTTGTTACTCTGACACCTTCTAGGTTGTTTGGATTCTGTGTTTATTAGGCACTTTTTTTTCAAATTCTTCTCTTGAGAAGCAAGACTTAGATGCAAGTCTGCATATACATGCAGCAAATGCAAGTCTGCATTCTGGTTTGGGATAGTAGTGCAGTTCTGAAGCAAATTCCCCTTTTGTCTTCACTTGCCTTCTGTTGGTTTGGTTTGTGGAATATTTTTGGTGTTAATTCCTTTCTGAGGAAATTTAACAGTAACATCTATTTCAGCTATGCACCAAAGAGGCTCTTCTAATGGAGACATACGTGTCTCAAGGCAATGACTTGGACTGCTTTGAACCATGTGAATGGTGGGAGGGCTCAACGCTAAATCTAGTCTGAAGTAAAATCCAAGACTAAAATGAGTGTGAAGCAAGATGCAAATCCAAACTGCATTTACTGTAGCTGTAGAAGCCTCAGTCTGAATGGCTCTGATCTTCTCATCATCTCCTATTTCCCTGAGTTACTCGCTAATGTAAATGCAGACATGAGCTTTCAGATAACCCTGTTTGATCTATCTCACATAGTCCTGGATTAAGTAGGCACTACCTCAAGGGCAACAGTGCATTTTGTTATTATATGGAGATCACTGCAGTCTATCAGATGGCTCTTAGTCTGTATCTAATGTTACTCAGTGCATCTTCAACATCTGTTGAAAAGATTAAAAGTTGTACACATTTTCTTCTGTAGTCATTTTAGACTATTTGTACTTGGTTAACAAAAGTTCAAATATATCTAGTTTTGAAGTTGTTGCATTGACTGTATAGAAAATTTTTAAGTTTAGTCACCTTTAACTCTATTTATAGAATGTTGTGTTGTGTTGTTAATAGGGCTGAAAACAAGGAGGATCTGTCCTTCACAAGCTCCAGAGTTGAAAATAAGGACCTATCCTTATTCCAGCTTAAGTACCATAGGAGATGTCTATCCTGCTACTGACCTCATATTCTGGTCTTCCTGATGTCAGGATGTACTTGTTATGACAGTGCGCTACAAATCTGTGAGATTTGTGCTAGCTGTACCAGTTAGCATGTTAATTTTATTAATGAATGGAGTATGAGTAATCTTTTAAAATATAAAATTTAGTAAAAATCAGTGAGGGGAGGAATAAAGCAGTTTTTAGATAGTGTTATGACTGTCAGAACAACAAATTCAAGAAGGCAAAATTATAACAGATAATTTCCTTTTCTGCAATTCTTTGAATCAGACCTGTTAACAATGGCCAGGCATGCTTGGTCAGTTGTTTCACATTTTAAACTTTCTGGATACTTCTAATAGAAGACAGAACTACAGAATTATATATTCTTATTTCCAGCACAGTATGTGGCTATAAAATATAGAATATGCTTTATTTGCAAACCATGTTGTAAATATTTCAGTTTTTTCCTCTATAGCTCAAGAATTCCAAAAATTGTAGTGTTATTTTCCATACACGTAAGCTAGTTACAACTTCCACATTTTTAAAATAAAAATGAATCTTCACAAACAAGCATACAGGTAGTTATGCTGCATTTTTGCTAATTTATTCTTTTGGTGAAAGGAGTGTGTTTATAAATACCATCATCCTCATTCAGTGTGTTTCAGTTTATTTCCCATGGAAATTTTCATTGGAAAGATGCGGTATTGGTGCTTTTCAATTTAAACACAGTAACATCCACTAAGGAAGTTGCAGTACCTGTATTTCTAAGGGTGGCATAAGTTGTTGAAACTGATTGATTGTGTTAATCTAATCAAACTGTCAAAGCAATCCTTCTTACAACATTCTTCTTCATGAACCCATTAAGCATTTGAACTCGTAAGCCTTTTATGCCTTTTCCTCAACAGAAAGTAGGCATGGCTCACAGTCAGAGTGAAAAGGATTTAGAAATGAGAATATTCAGAAAGATTTAACAGGCAAGCTGGTACATAGCTGTGAGAAGTGAACAGGAAAACCCATATCATGTCAGTTGCTCATCAACAATAATTAAAATATACTTCATAAACTTTTAGCTGATACTTTAAAAATAGCGAAGGTGCGTATTTTGTAGACTTTTTAATATAGCGTTTCAATCAAAGATACTTTTTGAGGATAGGTGATTAGCAGTGATTTATCAAGTCCACATTATCTTCCTGTGTGATGATCTTTCAGACTGCACGTCATATTTAAAGACAGAGCTTCATTATAAGAGGTTCATTTCTAATTTTGGTGTGGGTTTTTTTTTTTTTTCTGACTAAAATGGATTTATTTTTTTTAGTAGTTTGGTAAGAATTCCAGAAAACTTTCTTATCTGGAAATAACTAGAAAATAATAACAGCATCTATGACATTGTTTGAGATAATTCTATTTAAAGATTAACTGCAACAGAACTACCTCTGGATATTTGAAAAGATCTTTTTTAGCATTGTTTCTTTGAAATTCCTAGTATTGTCTTTCGGTAGGTTTTTTTTTAAATTGAAATTAGGTCAACTGTAATTACCCTTAATTGGTAAATTATTTACATTGAAAACAATGTATTTTCTTAGCTGGAGTGAGGATTTCAATGGAGGGGGAAAATAAGAGATAAAAGAAAAAGGCATGTGTAAGTGTAATTTTATACCAGTATACTTTAGATATACTTAGTTATTTTAAGTCTATTTGCTATTACTTTCTGTTGAATTTACATTACTTCAGAGACAGTGAGCACAGAGAAAACAGTAGTAGTTGTGGTGATTTATTATTAAAATGTGAAAATGGAGAAGAGTTGCACAGAAATATTTCTGCTGGGCAGAAAATTACAGGATTTAAAAAAGAAAACCCACTAAACACCTTTGAGGATAGTGTGCAGTTAAAGTATCTTTGGTGAACCTCTTTTGTTAATATTGACATAATACAGTAATAGTTATAAATTCTGAGAAGACAGTGCAAAGATATATTTTGATGTAACAGTATTTCTCCTTTTTTCACTGTGAGGGAACTTACTCGGTTGATTATAAATGTAGAAATAAGTCAGTTATTTCAAATGCTCAGTAGGTGAAGTTGAAGTAAAACAGATTTTCCTTTATTTCGTATCTCAACAAAAGAGTATTATCTGGTAGCATAACAAGTAGAAATTTTTCAGATTAAAATACAGTTTTTAGGTTGATGAACAGAAAGCACTGCAGACATCTGTATTTTTCCTATATGTACTTTCTGTATTTACATTAATAAAATATTACATATTTAGCTTTGAACATGTCATTATTTATCATCTTCACAAGTGAGCAGGAAAAGAAGGTGAGCAGGATAAGAAAGCCTGCAGCTGATAACAGCTTGTTCAGGATAAGCATAGAAGTGAACTTGTGAACAAAGAAAAGCAGAAAGACCTTCTGAGACATAGTAATAGCAATAAAATGGCATTTGAAATTCCCATTTGTGTGAGTGTAAAGTGACACATAAAGATCTGGGAAGAAAAAGGAAATTTTTTTTTTTTGGTACATTATCATTGACTATGAACTGTGTGTTGCCACTTAGGAACAAGAACTTGAGGTTGTAATACTTCTGTGAAAATGTTAGAATGGAGAATAAGAGGGAGACTAATTTTGCTGTTATATAAATCCATGGTGTTCCTATGGAAAGGAGCCGAGGCTGGAGGAAGTAAAGAGTGAGTAAAAATGGAGAATTACTTCTTCTGGAGACTCCTTAGCCTGGGGGAAAAAAGGTTGAAAGGGCAGTATAGTACAGATGTCCAAAATATGTGTGACATAGGGAAAAGTTTAGTCACATTTAAACAGGTGTCGGGTTCAAACCTGAGATGATGCTTCCTTTACACAGCACAGAGTTTAGTTGTGGAACACTCTACTGCAAGACTCTATGGGTCCTGAATCTTACAAGAATTCAAAAAGTGAACTGAGTAAAGTTGCGAGATAAAAATCTGTCATTAGGTATTAGAACAGATTCCAACAACTGTCTCAAATGCATGCCAAGATTCTGGAGGACGGGAAAAAGTTACCTAAAGCTTACACTTCCTGGAATTTTCCCTTACTGCTGACCACTGTCAAAGGCAAGGTATTCAACCTAGAGATACTTTTAGAGTACTTTTAGTGTTCCAGAGCCATACTGGGACACTGAAGCTAATTTGATAACATTTGAATACTTTCCACATAATAAAAGATGTTTCGTTATTTTTTTCCAAACTAACTGGACACTTGTGAAGTTTCTTGGGTGTATCATATAGGAGTTCCAGAGGTTGTCTGGAAGAGCAGAAGGATAACTCTAGTAAGATTAGAAAGGTTGAAAAATATATTATTTTTAACATTTTTTTTTTTACAAACTCCATGTGATAAAAGGATGTCTGCATTCTGCCAAGCACTGTGTTTTTTCATGGCCACATCATGGTTGGAAAGTTTCATGTTACATTTAGCATCTAAAATTATACCAAGAAATGCAAAATGGACATGCAAAATTAGGGAGCACTTTTTCCTGCACAGTATCTATTAACTTACAATATTCATAATGAAGGCTTTCTGCTAATTTACATATTTAAATAGAAAAATGTAAGGTGTTGATTTACTAGCTATCAATACCCGCATTTTCCATGTAAATCTTGTTTTACTTAAAAGCAATACTCTGAAGTGCCATCCTTTGTTTTTCAAGTATATTTTTTTCTTCTCTTCCTTCCATGTGCATTTTATTCCAGTACGTCACAACGTAACCCAGTAGGG
>NW_010133297.1:0-17899 GCF_000699245.1 Pterocles gutturalis | reverse complement strand
AGTTAACTTTCTTTTTTATTCTCCAAATACATGAGGAGAGCTGGCCTCTTTATTCAGTCTGGTTTATCAGGTTGCTTGGTTTGCTGACAGATAAATGAGCAACTTGTGAAGTGTCAGGAAAAAATCAATACAAATATTTTATGTAAAATCTGATTTGTATTTTAAGCAAATTCCCTTTGTTTTCCAGTTAAGCCTAGAAAGCCTTTAATTAGGTAAAAAAATTATTCATCAAAACTGTATTTTTTTTAAATGGGATTATGATGGGTAGACCTTTTTGTGTGAGTAAACTCTTATTCAAAGTACAACATGATTTCCTTTCGGTGTCAGTATTGCTCACAGAGACAAGGTCTGCTTTTTCTTCATCTGCTTCTGTCTTTACTGCTTCCTTTTCTGGGTCTCGGGCAAACATCTGATTTGACCTTCAGTGTTTCCAGTAATCCAGTTTTTCATTTTTTATATCTTATTTGGTTCTACATTCTTGCAAGATAGATCTTGGAAGCATTTTATTCTTCACAAAACATTAATATCAGCCCTATATGGGTTTATATGCCAGGAGTACATATATTTGGAAATAAATATTTCTTTAATTTTAAACATGATGGTTTTCCACAATGGACGAGGCATTTATATTGTTTAACAGCATTAGCAAAAACTAATGTTATTCCTTCAGTTTTTGGAAAATAGGGAGGGGGCAGGGAGGACAAAGTGTAATAGAAATGAATTGTCTTGTATTTATTTAACATTTCTAAATAAAACAGTTGTGTTAACGTGCTTTGATCCCTTAAAGAACTGTTTGTAAAATCAAGGGAAACTAAGGAAATTCTTTCATCTTTCTGAGTCATTTAAACCATTCTGAATTTCTTTTTCTTCCAGTTTGTTCCTTTGTGTAAGAACTACGTACCACATTATTAGGTTTTCCATCATATTGCTAAGTCTAGGTCATTTACAAAATTATGCGAAGTCAGAGTAATGTTGCAGGTGCTTTTATTGCAGTAAATTTTAGTCTCTGCAAAGGACTTATTAAAGAGGAATTTAACAATTACTCGTTTTGGTATTAAAATGTAATGGGTGTCTGTTTTCTTTTAGATATGCTTGAATGTTTATTTGTATGATTTAAGATACTCTGTGTACTTTATCACCTTAGCTTTTTTCAAATTAATCAGCTTGTTGCTATAAATGGTTTTCCTTATTGTCATTTCTAAAAATTCTGCTAATATCAGTAGAAAAGTAGACTGTGGAGTTAAATCGTCATTAAATGTTTTACTCACCAATGGAGTAATTTATTTATTCCCCTTATTCTGCTTCATTGGTTTCAGAAATACAAATAAATCCTGATTCAGAGAAGTCTTCATATTTAGAAAGAGCTCTTGGAAGTGTGAACACGTGGGAGTATGCTTCCTGAAGAAGTCTTTACTAAAGCACATGGCGTTAACTACAAGCTTCATCTCGTGCTTAATCCTGAAACTGATGCCCAGGAGGTCATTAATGTCCTCTAAAAACAGCATCTTAACAACCTTGAGAGGTCTTCAGCTCATCAAACATGTGTCTTCTTGCAATCTACCTTGGGCGCAGCCCAGTTCTTTTGAATAATGTTATTTACGGAAACCAAGTGTGAGCTGAGTGCTTGCTTGTTCTCCTGTCAGTGGGGGGTTTGGACTTGTGGTATCTCAGCTGCCATTCATTCCCTTCCTTCTGCCCATGGCTGCGAGGAGGATCCTGTTCTAATTTAGCTTTATGGTTTATTAGACATAATTAAGCTTTAGCAAGGCATAGGCAGCTGAGCAGTCCCATATCGCACAGTTGTGAAAGGAGGCAGGGGATGGCTGTGTGGCCTTGTTAGAAGCGATCATTTCTGACTTCTTTCCACATATGATGTGATTCAGTTTTACTGCCTGCTTGTGCTAATAACTATTTGTTAGTATATAATTAGTAGAACAGTTACAATAAGGTTTTTTTTCTCACCTATACTAAAAAAAAAAAAAAGCTCCTTTACTGATTTCTGTTGATGCCTTCTCTTCCTTGACTTAGAATTCTCTGCATACATTATTGGGAAAGAGTGTCGCCAAAATACTATATACTGAAGTGTAGCACCACTGAAGATAAGATTTTAGCTTTGTACTTTCACTAGGGAGAGCGTTTTGTAGAGCTCCGTCCTGACTTTTGATCGTTTCATAAGCATGATTGAGAGGTGCAGGAGACTATTTAAAACACTTTTCCTACTGGAAAAGTTGCTGTTTATATCACTGGATCATTGTATCTCCTGAAGAAAACGTCATCCATTGAGTCTCTCTTTAAGTTTTAATGTATCTCCACTATGCTGAGATGTCAGTTCATCCTCTCAAAACAGAGTTCAGAAGCCTCATTCACTTGCCACATCAATGCCTTATTCCTGAGAAGGGACACAAAGGTTCTTCAAGCAGGAATTGATGCTGACAGATACTTCACAGCAGAGAGATTTCACTGTATTCCTGTTTGCTCTAAAATGGACTTAGAGTGTAGTGCACTATTGAAATAATCCGCTTCTGGTCAAATAACACAAAGGCATTTCGCAGTCTACGGCACCATCCTTTCTCTTCATCCTTAATGGAACAGCACAAGAATTTCAATAAGCTCACATGCAGGGAAGATTTTATATACATACATATATATACACACACACACATATAGATTTTAACTGAAGGGAAAAAAATCAGAATATCTTAGTGAATGTAAGGAGACAGAAGCATAAACACATTGGTTTTCAGATTATGAAGTATAAGATATACAGAATGAATGGACTTGCAGCCTAGTGTTGATTTAAAAGATAACATCCTAAAAAAGACTGAGTTTTCTTAGGACAGTTGCTGCATTTTGTTTGCCAAGCTTTCTGATGCCTTTCCTCTTCTATCTTGTATTCGCAAGATTGTGTACATTTTTCAGTATCATTATGAAGTTTTATTGAAATATTTTTAAAATTTTTAGTAGAAATAACCTTTCTAGAGAAAACCACTTTTATAGATGGTCAGAAAGTGGAGTTTAACATAACTAGCTTTTGAAATATAAATTTTTGTAAAGCATGTCATAATATACTACTGAAAATCCACCAATATACTTGAGCTAGAAAGATACACTTTTGTTCTTCCTGTGAAAGCACAGCTGCCTTTCATGGTGAAGTGTTGATGATGAAGTGTTGATGAAATGACAAAAATAAAAGCAAAACTCTGTATCAGTCCTAAAAAGCAATATTAAAGTATGAATGACAGTTCAGCTTCCTGCCTGATTTGTCTGATAACTTTGTTGATGTGATAGTCTGGTTTCTGGGGGCATATTAGTAGAATTTGGCTAAAGCAATGTGTGCAGCAGTCAACAGTACAGGGAGGAGACAGTTACTGAGCTACCCAAAGATTCTACTTAAAATATTTACAGTAATCCATTTTTTTTTTTTCCCCACTTTATTATAATGAGCAGAAACAAGTCTAGTCTTGGGTACTTGCATCAGCAAAAAATAAAAAAAGGTTAAGGAGAATTGAGTATTGATAGATGAAACATACTGTGCTGAAATTTTGAATATCTTTTTCACTAGTAGAATAATTATTCCGCCCATTCCTTTCCTCTGATAAATGGAACACAACTTTTGCAAGTTAAGTCTATTAATTGTATCCTTTTTATCAACTTCCAACTCTTTCTATTAAACTGTTTTATGCTTTGTTTAGTGTATTACTCTGTGGATATGTTTCACGCTCAACAGATATTTATTTTTGTCATGCATGCATTCCTCTGCAAGAGTGCGGGAGTGTGTAAGAATGTGTTGAGCAGCGTCAGAGGAAGCTCATTGCTATTCTGACAGCATGACTGTGCTCCTTTAGGAGGGCATTCAATCCTTGGCATTCATTCCCTCACACTGATGTGATAACAGAATAAAGGAGCTTTACAGCTGATTGAAGTCAAGTACTAGGGCCATTGTAAAGGCTCACAAGAAGATTACTGATGAATACCATTACTGCTGGAGGTTGGACTAGCAATTGTGCACGTCCATGCTTTCTTATAAAGAGTGAATGATGAAAGAGAGGGTGTGTTAATAATTATGAATTAGCTATGCTCTCTTTCTCTAGAGGGAAGCTGGTGGTGTCCATTCGACTTCAGACTACTAAGAATTATGTGATAAATGTTTACCAAGTTCTGAGAAATCTTAATTTTTAAGTGGTAATTGGAGCTGTGCCGTATTATTTCTCTAGTTCTGAATATCAGAATCAAGAAAATGGGGCATGATATTCTGTTTTAGTCTGGAGTCAAAAGGTGTTTGGCCATTTCAAGTATTAAAGGAAATTCAGTTTTCCCCCTCTTTTGCACTCTGGAACATTCTCGTTTTTTCTTGTGACAGGAGACAGATTGAAGGCTTTGAATTTATTGCAGTATATTGAACATCTTTTGCTTATAAATGAAGCAGATGGCTGATGTAAAATCACAGACGTTTCTGCAGTTTAGTTTGGCTGAACGTTTTTGAAACTAAAATAGTTAGTGTCTGATTGTCTTTTCTTGCAGAGAGAGTATATGAGGAAACATTACGTCCAATATACTCTCATTTTTTTTCTGATATGCTTGTAAATGATGATGGAAATAGAATATGCAAAAACTTTGCAGGAAGTCTTTCATGTGCAAGATGATAGTTCTTAACTACCTGTACTACCTCTGACAGGACCCTGGGTACTCAGTAAAACCTCACACTGGCCTGAGCTTGGTGGTGGGTTAACACAGCTCCTCCTCTTTCACTTGAAAACGTTCCAGAAAGGCTTTTTGAATTGTTTAAAGGCTGTTTCTTATTAAATAGAAGAATTAGTTTCTTTGCTAGTTACAAAATTCTTTCTATTTATAAGAGAGCAGAATTAAAAGGAGTTTGTAGGCAATGCTGCATCTGTTCAATGCATCTTTGTAGGGCAGGTTTGCTTCCAGGTTTGCTTTCTGACTTTGAGTGTCTGCAATGGCAAATGCTGCAGTGCAATAGGAGAGGGTTTGTGGAGGGAAACTCTACAATGCAAGCCATGATTCAGTACATGAATGTACGTGAGAATGTGATGTGTATCAAAAGGATGCTTGAAATCCGAACCAAAACACTGCAGTAGCTGTGCCCTTAATGACTTTCTGAATCCTAGTAAGCTCCTCAGAGCCCTCTCTGGTCTCTACAAGATTTATTTCATTGAACTCTGCTTCCTGATTCTCTCATCAGTATTTCTGGCTCTGGTTGGTGCAGGCCCCCTGTTCTTTGCTGTAATTTTTCTTCTGGTCTTACTGGAACTTTCCTTCCTAGGTGTCCTCAGTTGCTCTGAAGGGAAGCTTTTAAGAGATCTCATTTTCACTCCAGGGGGGCATCATCCTGACCTCCTGGTGTGTTTTTGAAAAAGAATATAACCCACACAAAGTGAAAACTTACATATCAAACTGACAGTCTTTCACAATAGTCTTAAACTGGATCATCATAAATATTCATATGATTACTGTATACTTTATTGTGTAACTTTAATATATATTCCATTGCTTTTGATAGATGACAATAATTAGACACTGTGCTGGGATTTTTTTTTTTTGTCCTTTATTCGTCTTTGAGAACAATGGCAATAATTCTGTAGATTGTGTTCATACTGCTAAATGAAAAAGGTATTAGGAAAAGTAATAAATGGAAATGATGCCTCCAACTTATATTTGCTCTGAATTTGTTTCTAATGGAACTTTTATGAAACACAATAAATAGTATTGAAAATGCAAGTTTTATGTAGTGACTTAGGAAATAGTAATAATACCTTGAATAAGCTAGATAAATATAATAAGCTATACAGCAGGTTTTTTGCATTCTAGGCAGAAATAAATAGTTTATTTTGGAGGGGAAACATAGTCTAGTAGATAGGGCAATAGAGATAACAGTTGAAATGCCTGTGTTTTCTTGCTTTTTAATTTAAATATTGTCAATACTTTTTTTTTTTTGCAAAAATGTATGGATGAGAATTTCCAGAAAAGTCAACTGTCTACTAATTTTTTTCTTTCTATAAATGGAGAACAGACTTTTTGAAAGTTTTGTATAAATTATTAAATACAACTCATCTCAACAAAAACTGTATCTTAAGAGTATGCTTTCATAAATTCTATGTAGCTGAAAAAAATTCTTATACATTGTGCTCAATTACCTTTTCACAACATGAGCAGTAGCATTTTCATGATTGAGGCTTTAATTTCTAATAGTCTTCCTGTTTGCTAATAAACAGGTGTTTCTCTTTCTAACTAGATTCTTTCTTTAGTTGTAGTAATTTATCAAACCTGTGGAAAGCAGTGTGTTAGTGGGAAAACAAATCAATCTGTCCTTTCTGAAAGGTATAAACAACTTTCATTAATGATACGTTTTTAAGCTTAGATTGCAGATAGAGGAAAGTTGTCTCTTAGTTATGTTTTAACTTCATTTTAGTATTTCAGGGAAAATTGCAGTTATGGGGATGATGCACTGTTGTTTTATTTTTAAATAATCCAACACCTGCTTTTTAATAAAACATTTTCATAATTAGAAACTTAGATTTTGTTGAGATTTCCATAAGATACAATTTGAAATCATTTTGTTGCATGATCTCATATCACTTTTTGAAATTAAATGTTTAAGTACAGACTAGATATTTGTGTGATTACAGTATGTTTTTATTTTTTTTAAATTTTAAGTGGGATTATTAATATAATCTCTGAATCCCTGCTATGTAAATTAGGAATAGGGCAAAGAGGTTTTCGGTTTTCTGACTTGCAGATTCTCTTCCCCTGTGGTATTGAGTCCCATTTCATTACACATGCTTTCTGCGTTTCCTTTATTGTAGCTGGGCTACAACTTTTTTTTTTTCTCTTTTTAATTCTCTTTGTCTCCTGTCCTGTACCCTTTGATGGAAACAGAACTCTGCAGGTTGGATCCCTGTAGGCTCTCAGTGAGCAGTGCGTGACAACCTTTGCTTCCCACCTGTTTCCATAGTAGCAGCACCTTGTTTATTTTCAGAAATGAGTTATTAATTTGCTTTAGAGTTTTAAGACCCTGCGGATGCAGAGGCTTTTCACAACCTTCTAAGACTACCCATGCTTTACTGAGGTAACATGAAAATAAACATCCCTAGAAGTGTTCACAATAGAGTCCTTGCTGTCTGAAAGTTATGTGGCAAATGGTGAGTCTTCAAAGGTGTCCAGGATCCATCTTCAGTAGCTTATGGCTAGTGCTGAGAATTGTTAACCTTGTGGAATCAGTTCATTGTTTGACACCACTACTTCTATCCCTGAGGCTGGACAAGGACCTTCTACGCTGGAGTCTCTCCAGTTTGTAATTCTTAAGTACAGCTTCACGTGAGCAGATTTCTTTGTTTAATAGCTCATTTTGCAGTGCCCATTGGTTGGTTAGAGCATATTTTGTCCAACTGATAGCACTCTATTGCCTCCATTTTGACTGGAATGAGCTACAGACATTGTCAGTATATGGTGAGCTTTGTCTTTTCACAGAGCCATTCTGTGATTGCAGATATTTTATACTGGTAGGTTTTTTATGGTACCCTGAAAAATAATGTGTACAGAAAACAGTTTTCCAAAATGGTATTAGGTATTGACCATCATAAAATCTCTGCATACTTTTTTTTTTTAAGGTATAGAAAATCTAATTGCAGTAAATTTTTTATTAATTTTTTCTACATCCTTTCCCATTTTGATATTTATTTAGGGTGTTTGGGAATCGAGGAATACCAATGTATGAAAAGTAATTCAGGATGAAAAAGCTGTATCAAAAATCTTGTAGCTAGGTACCAAATAAAGATGAACATCCAGCTTAAATGATATCTCAGATACTAGAACATTTTCGTTGACTTAAATTTACGTTTGAACACACAGCTTGACATCGTTCTTTCCAACCTTTTGGGACATATTCCAGTCAGATTTTAAAGCCTAAATGTTCAGAGTCTTCAGTTTTCATTGCTATAAGCAAAACTACGCAGGAAAAATCTGTTTAAATCACTTGAAAAGCATTTTGAAGCTGAAGGACAGATGCAGTAAAAAATTACATTTTCATTATACATCTATCAATAAATAAATCTATTATTTTAGTTCACAACTTGAGTAGATAATATTTTGTTTGGTCTCTGTTGTAATTTTCTAGAGGCTGAATTGTTATTTTGCTAAATATTTGTTCCTTTCACATTCATTTTGTTGATAAAATTCATCCTGAAGCCTGGCAGCATGATTTATTTTTTTTTGTGTGTGATTGTCCTATTGTTTCTTGTTGCAACTTAATAAGAGAGATTTGAAGAAAATTATATGGAAGTATAATTTTTGTCTTTTATAATAGTAAAAACCAAATCCAGTAAGAGTCATTTATAACCTCAGTACGCACTTTTGAAGGCTTGAATAAAATAAATTGTAAAATGCTTCTGAAAATTTGGAGCGATGTTTAGGAAGTTAATGTAGTATGCAGTGCCCAGGTTGTTTCAGTAGGACTAGTATTGTGCTTTTAAATTATTTGGTTAATAGTTCTTGATTAAGGAATTTGCAGAAGTACTATACTAGATGTTAACTGTGAATTTCAGATGAAGATTCTGTGTTCAGAGAAAAAGTTCAGCCAGAAAGCTTTTATTTGGATCAAAGCTGTCCTCCCATTCTGAACTGCTTAAGGCCATGGAGGGAGCGATTAGGCCACTTGCTCGCTTTGTTGTCTGTTGAAAGCGTCTCAAGATGATGGTAGTGAAGACTCAGCCCTTTAAACGTCAACATGGATTAGTGGAGAAATGCTCACAAAAGCTGGTGGAAAGAAAAAAGCAATACATTTATTGACAGCAATAGGAGATTTGAATAACTTAAACTTGAAGCTGGTGATGTCATACCAAATGTGAAAAACATCAACCTGTACTGGTCACCTCAGGCTGTCAGAATGGAAGAGGCTGTTGTAGAGCAAGGGCTTTACAAGCCACTCAACTCTGTTGTATCTCTGCTGGAGTAATGTTGTCCAGAAAAAAACCCCGCAATATTGGTAATATAAGAATTAATGAAGTTGTATGCAAGTAGTCATATATTTACATTTGCCTTATATTCTACTACTTTTTTCTTCATTTACACTCCTGAAGGATACTCTTGTAGAAGCTTTTCTCAGTAAAGTGGTTGCAAGCTATATACTTTGGAAAGCATTGATGATTAGTCTATGATACACCTGAGCTGAAGAAAAGTGTGGGAGTATTACTGCCTTGTAATTGCTCAGTGCTCTTCAGGGTCAAGACAGATCTTTCAGTTCTCAGAGATAAGAGTAGCAGCATCAGACTTAACCTCCAGAGAACCTTGATAAAGCAACACAACAACTCTGCAGGTGTTGCTGTTCCCACAAAAGTCTTTTGTTTCATGCTGCTGTCTTCCATCAGTGATCTGGTGTGAAGACTGATTATTAGTGCAGACTTTGACTTGATTGTTCTGCTGTTGACCAGGTTTTGATTTTCAGCATTTTGAGAAGATTAAAACCAAAGACCTTACTTACCTTGACTCAATGTCCTGAGAGATACTTCAGTATTTGAGCAGGCTATATAGCATCCATTGAGACATGTGTCTTCAGAACAATAGTGTTATTCACAGGAAATATTTCTGTTGAAGCTAATGAAGTCAATTATATTTAGTGGATTTAGTTTCTCATTCAGATCAGAGTTCAGCCAGGCTGCACTCTCTCATCATTATTATTCTATTTCTGTACTAACAAGTTGGTAGATGGGAATAGAAGTGGTCTGAAGAGTGTTTTTATGATCAGCTTGGTGCATCTTTTATATTAACTGTTTAGGAAAGAAGCAGCTTATCTTATTCATCCAGACAAGATCAAGCTCCTGGCCATAGCTGTCAAGTATCTAATGAATTTAATTAAAATACATGCATTATTAACACTTCCAGCTGTGATATTGAGTGACTAGCAATTTTCAGATACTTGGAATGAGTAATGGTGTTGGCCTTTCAGTTGCTTTTGACATCAGCCCTTTTATAAACCTGCAGTTTTGTGAAATCACTACTATAGAGCCTATGTGCTGGGCGTAGCTGAAGAGCAGCTGAATGATATTTTCAGAGGTTTTGCTTTTTCTTCTCTTTAATCATTGAAGAAGCTGCTGCATTCGGCAGCTGCCTACTTTAATTTCTGTGGCATTATTAGTATGTTAGTTTTAATAGAAGCTAAATTGAATGTAAAGCATGCAGGCCAAGGAATGTTGTTAAACAGTCATGGTCACAAAAAACTTGGTGCAATTAGATCATCATCACGAGACAAGACTGAACTTTCAGCCAAATTGCCATCCCTAAGTAGAGACTCATTCAGAGTGTTGCTGTGCAAGGAAGCAGTATCTCCATGAATAAATGTTAAGATTTTTGCAAGCCAGCAAGTGGAGGAAAATTCAGTTTCCAACTATTAGTCTCAAGAGGAAAACTGGTGATCAGAAATGAAGGATTCTGTTGCTAGTTTGTAGAATGTTATGTGGTTTGATGATGAGAGAATAAGAAGAAAAAAAAGCTAGTGATGTGTCTTGAGTATCTTTATAATGGTTGGGCTAGAAACTTGGGTGGTGGTCTTGACTCTGACTAAGCTTGGAAAGATTTGCTTGGAAAAAAGGAAAGAAAGGCAATGGCTCATGCTTATTACTAAATACCTTTTTGGTATTTCTGTTTTTGCTGTCCTATCCACTTATCTTCTTAGTTAACAAGATCACCTAGTAGAAAACATGTGACTGAATGTGATACACATGTTTTTTCATTCTCAGTTCTTACAGTGTGTTCCTTGAAAGAGAGAAAAAGTCATTGGAATAGTTTGGTTGAAAATTTAGTTATTGTTGTTATTAAGAAGAAAATAAGTCTTTCTTAGACCAGACAAGGTTTTTGGTATAAATATCATTTCATGTTCAGAGTCTAATAAGAAATCTTCACAGAACACTTACATATTACATTGATGTAATCATCCCTTCATTTTACAGATGTGGGAATTTGAGGATTCATAGAATCATAGAATGGTTTGGGTTGGAAGGGACCTTAAAGAGATTATAGAGTTTCTGGTCACCTAACAGGAATTCAGTAGTATCTTTATTGGATTATTTACTATGCTTTACTCAAAAGGACCAGTAATATTTACTTTAAATGTTCATTGCGATCAAAATACCAACTTTTGTCTAAAAAGGCACACATGTAAGCCTCCATATCTGGAACTGAACATGTGGCCTACAACATACTCAGTGAGAGGGTGTCTTTGAATTACGTGATGTCAGTGTGTCAGTGAGCGTATTCTTATTATTTGCTGATAAGTTGGAACAAGCAATTTTTGATTTTTTTTTTAATGCTGTTATTTAGATGTTGGTTTTGTCTTTCAGTATAGATGTGATATGTATTTGTACAGATATTAAAATTATCTTTTTTCAGTTGTGAAGTGTTAAACTAACACTTAGTTTTTATAGGTCTGCCTTGAATAATTAATTTAATAACTTTTATTAAAACTAATAATATGATAAAGCTAAAGCCAATTAATCAAACAATTACACGACTATTATACAACTATTTCAGTATCTGAAATCTGGGGGCTAAAAGCTCTAGTGGCTGTCTTGAGCATGGATTATGTGTTTCAGCAAAATGTGATAATTGATGAATATCTGCAGAAAAGGATATAATTGTGCTCTTTTTAATGAACTAACAATTTTGTATAAAAAATTCAGCAGTCCCATTGTTTAGAATAAAGGGATACATGTAAATGAGGCTAGTGCTGAAATTATATTGAAACAATGCTGACTGTACTTCTATTGTGTCCATTAATTAATTTCCCAGCATCAAGGTTCTCTGGGAATGAACTGCAAAAATAATTAAAGTGATACACGAGGTAAATAGTTGAGAAATTCAAAAGGTGAAATAAGAAATTAGTTTAGTAAATATTAGTCGTACTACTTATTTGTAATCATTTCACTTTTAAAGTTAGAT
The DNA here is from genome assembly GCF_000699245.1 of Pterocles gutturalis. Lineage (NCBI taxonomy): Eukaryota > Metazoa > Chordata > Aves > Pterocliformes > Pteroclidae > Pterocles > Pterocles gutturalis. Next base: position 5,950 of record NW_010133297.1, on the reverse strand, counting down.
TATTGAGGAAGTATGATCCAGTTTTGATTCACCTGATCTACTGAAGTTCTGCTCACAGGTGGAAAAGTTGACATATTCTTTTTTAATCAATGGTGCCTGTCCTTGTTTCAAATCAGTCTGCTTAAATTAGATTAACATTTATGTAAAAATATTTTGCCTTATAGCAAAGTTCTTCAGAATTAAATCAGTTGCAGTGTATTTTTACTAATGATCTGGATTTAGTGTGTGCTTTGTAAGGTAAATCATATCTTTAAGTAGAATTCTTTGAGTAAAAGCAGTTTTGGTTTTGGTGTAACACAGCTTTGCTTTTTTCCACTCCTTTTTGGACAACTAGTTGGTGTCAAGTCAGTATTTGAGAAGGAATTTAAATGTTTAAGTTCAAATCAAATTAGTGATTTCAGATAGAATGAATATGGTCTTAATTAGAAGGAAACTTCATGTTTCTTTCCATCTGGACAATCATGTTTGAATAATTGAAGCCCAAATTTAAGGCTAGCTTAAAATAAAAGAAGTCTTTGCAGTAAATGTTCTTTCTGTCATTTAATGTAGATGAAACAAAGATGACATTTAAATTTTTGTATCCAAAATGTTCATGCCTTTGAAAACATTTTGTCTGGAGATTTTCACTCAAATGTGCCATATAACCTATTAAAAAATAAACAGCCTGCAGCTTTTAGAAAATGTTTTCTTCAGTTTCACCTGTGCTGAGGGGAGCAACTTCTCTGTCACTTTTTTATACTTGTCTTACTGCTCCTCAGCCCTTCCATAATGACTCAGTCAGGACGTCCATAACTTCTCTCCTACAGGAGGGATTTTCAGTTACAGTGGGGGACATCTGAGTAAAGATGCAAAATTAATTTCCTGGGAAATAGCTAGAGAATTGGAGTTTTCAAGCATGTGTACGTTTTTGAAAAGACTATTGCTGGTGTCGTTTTCTCATATCTTCTTACACTTTGTGCAATCTGATTTCCTGAGACTTTTCCTGAGGAAAATACTCAGGACTAAGTGGTGTAGGCAAGTGTATGCTTCAGCTTTATACTCATGCAAGAAACAGAATTGCTTGTCTTTCCTGCTGTTGGAGGAAGTAAAGGACATAGTGACGGTCAGTGTTAATTACATAGAGATTCTCTGCTTTAAGAAATTACCCTGCACTGTGGCTTGGTAAGATAATTAGGTACCATATTAATGGCACTAACCAAAATACTTTGTTATTTAATACACTAACTGTGGTGAATGAAAGAAAATACAGCCGTAAGTAATCAACCACTTTCTGTAACCTAAACAGTGTAAATTACCAACTGTTATTGATGAGGACTTATAATGTTATTTGGCTGTTGTTGTTAATGCACTGAAACCAGCCTGGAGTAGTTCCATTAGTTCTTAATGCTGGTTCTGCTCTTCTCATCTCCAAACAAGTTAGGAGCTTTTGATCTTAAATACTTACATGGAAGAAAAACTTGCAGAAAATGTTGTGTTGTCTTTTGTTTTGTTTTCTGCTAGAGGAGCTATAAATATGTTAGAGTGGAGTTTTGTATCTCATCCCTCACCATTATGTTGTTTGTTCTTAGCTTAAACTGCAGTGATTGATTATTGCTGGTAGAATTCACAGAATTATAGAATGGTTTGGGTTGGAAGGGACCTTAAAGATCATCTAGTTCCACCCAACTGCCATGGGCAGGGACACCCTCTACTAGACCAGGTTGCTCAAAGCCTCATCCAGCCTGGCCTTGAACACCTCCAGGGATGGGGCATCCACAGCTTCCCTGGGCAACCTGTTCCAGTGCCTCACCACCCTCAAAGGAAAAAATTTCTTTCTAATATCTAGGCTAAATCTGCCCTCTTCCAATTTAAATTCATTACCCCTCGTCCTGTCACTGCATGCCCTTTTAAAAAGTCCCTCCTTGTCTCTCCTGTAGGCCCCTTTATGTATTGGAAGGCTGCTATGAGGTCTCCCGGGAGCCTTCTCTTTTCTAAGCTGAACAACCCCAACTCTCTCAGACTGTCCTTGTACGGGAGGTGCTCCAGCCCTCTGACCATCTTCATGGCCCTCCTCTGGACCCACGCCAACAGCTTGATGTCCTTCTTGCATTGGGGGGCCCAGAGCTGGACGCAGTACTCCAGGTGTGGCCTCATGAGAGCAAAGTAGAGGGGTGGAATCACCTCCCTCGACCTGCTGGCCACCCTCCTCTTGATGCAGCCCAGGATCCGGTTGCCCTTCTGGGTTGCAAGTGCACACTGTCGGCTCATGTTCAGTTTTTCATCTACTGACATCCCCAAATCCTTCTCCCCAGGGCTGCTCTCTATCCATTCTCCACCCAGCCTGTATTTGTGCTTGGGATTGCCTCGACCCATGTGCAGGACCTTGCAATTTGGCTTTGTTGAACTTTTTTTTTTTCAAAAAGCTATTCTATAAGGGACTTACAATGAGCACTAAGGGTTGAGGTAATAATTTTTGCATGGTGTTTTGGCTGTGACAGATACTTTTAGCTTGCTGTTATGACCTGAAAATGTTAATTTCCGTTACAGATTTTAAATGTGGTTGGATCAGATTTGGTTTTAATGGAAAGATAAAACCACCCTCTAAATTTTCATATTACTTGATGGACGTTTTCATTAGAAGCAGCTACTTACAGGCCTCACCTGTAAGTAAGGTTGTTTTTTGTTTTTTTGGGGTGGTTTGGTTTTTTTAAGCATAAATGATCCTGCTTTGTTGATGCGTTTATTGTCAGTTTAGATTCAGCTTAGACAAGTGCTGTTGGTCACTTATTGCTTTTAGGATCATCCCCTTGGGAATAGTCATGGTGAAACAAAAACTGATAGAAAACAATCCAAAATGTGCTAACTCAATACATATATATATGTATAAAACTTATATAACTTACTGTAACACTGATGGGCAGGAGAAGGTTATGATCTTACATAAGTTGTGTACAATGAAAATAACTGTGACCCTCAAAGTATTCTGGCATCTTTTAGAATGGCAAGATTCAGGTGACTGCAATACAGTGTTCTCTAAACTTAGTCGTAATATTTTTTACCATGAGTAAATACGATATTTTAAGAAAGTGCTGTCATGATTTCTGTAGTAAGAAATCATACCTTGCAAAGCTTTAAGAGCCAGTGAACATATGCACCAGCTTGATGTGGCCTATTGAGATTGGTGGAAGCAGTGAAGGAGGTTCATCACTCAAGGCTGTTAAAGAAAAAACACTGCTGTGGAATTAAAGGGAATGCACAACTGTCTGAAAGATAGAAAACGTATGGTAGGAATAAGCAGGTAGGTTTCAAAATTGAAGGAAATCACATGTAATTCTCCTGCAATTTGTGATGAGGCTTTAGCTGTTTCTGCTGAAGTGATTGGAAAAGGAACACAGGAGTGAGACAACGAAGGCTGCTGCCAACACCCTGTGTTATTCTGAACAGTAAAGGTGAGAGGTTGACAGCAAGGAGTTGCAGGACTTCATGTTGCTGTAAACAATTTGGCAGTAAATAACAGGTAAAAATCCTCATGGACAAATAAAAAGTGCTATTGTGTGTGTGCGTGTTTGGAACAATCCTGACTTTACCAGTGTAACTATGGTCTTCAAGTTAGCTTTCTACACTCAAGCACAAGAGGAAAGGATGAGCACAATAGCAGTCAAGAAAGAAAAAGAAAAAAATACCAAAGGCTAGGAATTACTGTGAAGGGAAAGGGAAACAAAATATCATAATGCGGCTATGAGAATTATGTTTTCCCACGTCTTGCATGCTGTATGCTGTTCGAACCTTATTTCAAAATCAGAAAAATACAGGAAAGGATGCTTAAGAAGGCTGAGCAGGTTCATGGAACCAGTATATGAGGAATGGTGGAATAGACAAGAAAAATTCTAGTCTGCAAAAGAGAAGGAAAGACGAAAGGGTTGAAGAAAGTGAATAGGAAGTGATTGTTCATACTCTCAAGGAGATGACTGAAGAGCTTTGAATGAAACTAGCGGGTGTTGGGTTTAAAACAGACATGCTGTATAGCATGCACTTGCATTTTGGAATTCTTCGCCACGGGACTTTGTCTGCAAAAAGCTTTAATCAGATAAAGACAAATCTATTAACAGCTATTAAACAGACATAGTCTACACCTTGTGTAAGGACATCTCTGAGCATGAAATCGTTGAAAGTTGGAAGAGTTTTCTGGAGAGGTACTGCTCTGTGTTTGCACTGGTTTAGTCACCTGCTGTTGGTCACTGCTAGTGGCAGGATGGTTATCTGTGATGATGGTTGCACTGTGTTGCTTCTCAGGTGGGAACTCTGACTTTTGACAGCGGATTGAATCTGTGCCTAGGAGGTCAGCTGCTGGCTGATGGAAAAGGCAGCCGACACATTCCACTTTCCATGATGATCCTGTGCTGTCATCTTTCTCTTTTTCTGCCATGGATTGCTTGGAATATTTTGGAAAAATTACTTAAACCTCTTTACAGCTCAACTATCTCCTCTTTGGAATATAGTAAAAGCTGAGTTGCCTGGGGTTGCTTTATTAATCTGTAATCATAAAATGCTTCAAAGTCCTTGTGTCTGAGCCATTATTTGAGTGTGAAATGTGGTGGCTTAATACCTAACCCTGGTACAATTTCATAGCTTTAATCATTCCTGGGTACTTCAAAAATAATCACTTATAATATTTACTCTATCAACAAATATAATATCATGAGATATAACCCTCCTATACGTTGAAGTATCCAAGGTATAGAAGGCAGGTTAGACTAATCATTGACTAATCAGTCTAGTCATGCAACAAAATTTGCATTCTTTCAGTGAGTGTCTAATTCAAGAAGTAGGGGGGAGTGCAGTATAAAAAATGCCTTTCGTTTCAGCTGTAGAGGAGATGCGGCATTTGCAGGCCAATGAGATATTTGTGATGTTAAGAATCTAAATGATTTTTATTGATAATGACAGATGGTTCTTAGATAATGTGCTCTGAGTTGTCTGTAATATGTTCAGAATAAGTCTTCTGGAAGGTTGTACATCTGCCTTGAGATCTTTTCCTAAAATATTTAAATGAAGGTCATTGTTTGTATTTGATTTTAAATAGCTTTTAGCTGGTGGTCTGCATTTCTGTACATTTAGAGATCAAACTGTTTGTAACTTCGAAAGCTACAAATGGAAAAGTATAATAGGTAGCAGGTGTTAGGAAAGGCAATTATGCATTAGCTGTTTTACTCAATTTCTGAAACTGTCTGAAACTATCCATTGGAAATACTTTGTAGCCTAGACTTATCTCTGAAGCATGATGAATTTTTAAATCTATAAGGGGATATGCATTTTTTTCTCTAATGAATTGCATATTTAAACCTATTTGGTTTCATTTGAAAGAGCTGAAGAAAATAGTATTGGAAAAAAAAAAAGGTCAAACAGAAAAATCTCAAGAAAAAGTACAGGTTCTTATATACTTCCAGATTATGTTTTTCTGCAATTCCTAAAAAACATTTTCAGTTTCCAATATTGCAGGGTTTTTTTCTTTTATTTTTTTTTTTTTTAAGCCACTTATCTTGACTTTCTGGCTACGTAAGAACTTTTTTTATTATATGATAATAGAATGAATTCTTGAGCTTAAAGTCAGAATCTTAGGTTATTATAAAAAAAAAAAAGAATACTCTGATCCAGTTTGACTACCTGTGTAATATTGTTTTGCGAGTCAATTTGAGAGCAAAATAATTTTGCCAACAGCTACTGCAAATTGACTTTGAAAGTTGAAATGCTGCTTTCAGACAGATTTCTTTAATTCTTCCCCCTTCTTCCCTGTGTTTTTCAAGGACCTCTATAATATTGGAGGACTGAGGAGAAAAAAGGAGGATTAGTGTATATTAGTACCAAACCAAGTTCCTTTCAGTTCATGTCGTGTAATTAAAAAAAATTTAAACCTTAATTATATTCAGGGAGGTTACCAAATAATCCAATAGATAAAATATAATTATTAATA
>NW_010133296.1:38407-72614 GCF_000699245.1 Pterocles gutturalis | reverse complement strand
CCCCCCCCCCTGTAATCACAATTGAAGTTAATAGATGTTTTTAAAGTGTAAAATATATAACACGGTAATCTACAAGATAATCTATTGTTTAGAAATTTGCAACAAAATCAATCTAAAAATATTTTTGTAATGAAGGATAAACAACATAAAACTTATTTTGCTTTTTAAGTCATTACTCCTTTTATAAAAGAAGGTCTTTGAAAAAGCTGACTCAGTAAATCTATGCTTTATCTACACTTGTGTTTATAATTTATTTTATGTGGTGGGTTAGCCTTTGACAACAGTCAAACTTTCACCCAGCTGCTCACTCCTTCCCCCTCCCCAATAAGGAAAGGGGAGAAAACAGGAAAAAAACAGGAACAAGAAAGCTCATGTCTTGAGAGGAACTCAAGGAGATCACTTACAAATCATCATCACAGGCAAAACAGACTCAACATGGGGAAAATTAATTTATTGCCAGTTAAGAAAGACATGGATAGAAAGAAACAAAAGGACAAACATTAAAACAGCACCTTTCCTCCCCCTATTCTCAGAATAAACTTCACACCTTTATCTCCAACTCCTCTACCTCCTCCCCTCCAGAGAAGCACTGGGGGGAGATTGTAAATGGGGTTTGTGGTCAGTCCATAACACCTCCTCTCTGCTGCTCCTTCCTCACACTTTTCTTCAGGGTTGGCTGGGCTCTGCACAGGCACAAGGGAATATTTGCTCCACCATGATGCTCCTCTGCCTTTTCAGGCTTTGGTCTTCCTTCTGTTCTTTCTCTTTTTGTTGCACCCTCCTCTGTCTCTGTGGCATTTTTACCTTTTCTTAAACATGTTTTCCCTGAGATGTCACCACCTTGGCCGAGGGGCTCAGCCGTGCCCTGCAGTGGGTGGGTTGGAGCCACAGCATGGGGCAGCACTGGCCTCTCCTCACAGAGGCTGCCCTGCAGCCCTCCGCTACCAAAACTTTGGCACCCACACCCAATACACTTTAGTTCAGCACGCCTTTGCTGATTTCATAAAGGGCAAGGCCATCACCTTCTCCTCTTCTCTTTGTTTTTGCAGTATCCTTTGGTCCTCACAATTATTTTTTTTTTTCAGTTATGTGGTAAATGGAAACTCGAAATTTATCTGCTAAAGACTATCCTCACCATCCCCATACAGCAGAAGAGAAGAGAGGAAGCCAGAGACAAGGACCACTGCATTTAATGGCAGCATAGACTTACTTCAAAGAAAATAATGCAATGCTAAACTTTAATGTGGCAACTCTTCAGCATAGGTGAATAAAGACAGATAAGAAGTACTCTTTCTTCATGACTGACTAGATCTTTCTGATATCATTCATCGTTCATCTTGTTTATTCTTTCCTAGTTACTCTGTAGGATGATCATTTTATAAGAAATCTCAATTCACACATCATGTATCGTCTGGCTTGTGGCTCCTTTTCCCTTACTAGGTAATGAAAACTTACATGCATTTATCAAACACACAACTTCTAAATGTCATTAAATATTTCAGATCCAGTAAAAAAGCTTCATGCCATTTACATTTTCCATTGGAAAGAACAGTAATGAGATATGCACGCTGTACCTGTGATTAATACATAACAGACAGAAAACCCTGCATCACAGTTTTAAACACGGGAAAGAAATACTGGAATTTCTAGTGGAACAATTGCAGATGAAGACTCAGAGGCTGATGAATAGAAGACATTTCTAAGATAAATCACCATTTTAAAGAAAAAAGTAGATAATAAAATTACATGATTTTTCACCATAGGATTGTCAAAATAAAGATTTTTATCTTCACTAAGCTAACAGTGCTATTAGAACTCAAACCAGGACATAACTAATTCATCAGTTTTCTATATGGTAGATCTAGTCCATCTGTCCATAAACTAGCTTGTTGAGTTTGTTATTCAGGTTGTTTTTCTTTCATGTGCAACATCTTCAAAAGCCAAGCAATAGAAAAATCCTCCCTCTGGATCCCTGTAGTATTTGGTGTCATGCAGACAGAGAACAAAAAGACCTGAAGACAACCTGTAACTAACATATGAAACAAGAGACAACCGAGTGGATTTAAAAAAAATAATGCAGGCAAACCCCAAAACAATGATTAATCCATACCCTACACAGCAATCATAGGACACCAATTGTCTTAAATGTTAGCAACTGTTTTGAAGAGATTGAAACATCAGAGGAGTCTCTGGAGGAACATGAAGGAAAATAGTAGGGTACATACCGGTTGAGGGCAAGAGTGCTGTTCTAGAGATTGAAAAGCTGTTCATGTTGGCATTCTTGGTCAGTATTTCTCAAAAAGAAAACAGGTTTTTCTGGTATGTAATGCATCTCACAAGGCATGTAGCAGCACACAAGCCTAAAGAACTTCTGTATTAATGTTAAGGTTTCATAACACTAAGGAGTCAGTGTCTAGCCCCACTCAGTGGGTGACAAGGAAGGGAGGTGAATCTTTGTGATCCCCCAAAAAGAAGCACCGACCAAATTTGCCTATCCCAGTACGGCACGGCGGTGGAGTCAGTGGAGCTGGACAATGACTCAGAAAAACTGTGTAACGTAATTTTATTGAACTTCTTTAACAAAAACTACTAAAATATTGTGAATAAAAGTGTTTTGGCATGGGAGTAACTTTTGTTATGACTTTTCTTGTTAACTGTTCAGGGTTAAACCCAGGTAATGTTTATCAGAAAAAAAAAAAAAAAAGAAAAAAAAGAATAGAAAAGAGTTGAGAGTGAAAAGAGGGAGTAGAGAGACAAGGAGAAAGGAGAAAGAGAGAGAGAGAGAGAGAGAGATGTATCACCACCCTTGGATCCAGCATTGTAATCTCAGCAATCTTGATCCATGGGTGATGGGTCAGCAAGTGTTCGTGCTCACTTTTATATGGTTTGGTTTATTCAGGACTGCCCTTGGGGCAGTGACAGCCTTGTATCTGCACAGCTGGTCATTCTGGAAAATTCAGGGGGTTTCTGGCTCCCTGTTGGGGAATTGAACTCTGGTCCTAGGTGAGCTGAGGCTTGATCTGTCACTCAAAAAGTATGTTCTCTAGCCATGGAAAGAAACATAGCAACTTGCCCTCGTCCAACCACAGGAGGGAATGGGGCGCAGCAACTCAACACCTGTCTCTGCAGGGCTCCTTCTGCCATCTTCTTTGTTCCTCTTCTGTAAATGTACTCTGTGCAGATGTGCTCTGCTTGAGTTGTTTGAGACAAAACAGGCTTATCGGTCTTAGACAGTAAGAGATTTACAATACTAACAATACTATACTAGTAGCAATATAGTTTCTAGCAGGGTTGTAACACAAATTGGGCACAATTTGTTGTAGTGTTATGCAAAGACTTATTCGTGCAAGTTGAACACGGTCACATTGCTCAATCTTGACAAAGCCATAGATCACTTATGCAGTTCATCTTGTGTTAAGCCTATAAAACGTCTCTCACATCACACATCAAGAATGAAGTACGTGATACAACAATTTTAGAAACAGTCTTTTTGCATATGAGATTAATTTTCCTTAGCATCCTGAGTCTCCAACAAAATCTAGTAACTGAAGTGCTTTGAAAAAGTGACCCTGTAATGCCCAACTTTATCTGCCTGCACCCTAGACAGAATTGAAAACCTACAGTTACAAATATATAATTCATATATGATATAGATGTAAAACTAAACCTCTCAGAATGGAATCCAAACCAATCCAAATAATATACGGAGCCACTCAGAGCTAGCTAATAGAGCTGTCTCTCTCCTGTGACTTTTTAATAATTCTCAAGCTTCTCTGCTAGCTGAGTGAGAAGGGCTGATCCACCCTGTGGAATTACTTCCTTTCAAAGAGAAGCTTGTCTCCATATTGACTACAAAGGAAAACGAATTACAACCTAGGTTATCTATGAGAAGCTGAGGTTGAATGAGATGAATCCCACTTCCTATACTAATTGGTGAACAGAAATAGAAAGAAATACAATGTCTACCAAGACACTAACTTAATTCCTAAGGTTTCTTACAGACTCTGTAAGATGAAACTACTAAATCAGTATAGACCAAATAGCTTTTAAGATTGAATTGTTTGATTCTCACTCAACTTGACATTCTCTTTGTTCATGACAGAATCTGGAATTCAGTAGTTCATATTCTTCTGTTTCCTTTGATGATTCTGATTCTCCAGATCTTGATGATTATCTCACTTTATAATTGAAGAATTAAAACAGGAGGAGAGGAATTCATCTGCCCTGAACTAAGTGCCTAGCAAATTTATACTGGAGACTGACATGGACTATGCTCGCTGTCTGTATTGCCAATGAAGAAAAACAGGTATTTTTCAGAGAGGAATTCAACTCACCTCTCTCAGATCTTATTAAATACAGAGAGAGCCTGGGATAATTGAGTGAGATGCATGCATTTAACTTTTTGTGATCTGAAGCTGACTTCTCCCAGTCTGAAAATGCAAATATTGCTGGTGCATGTCTCGCCTGGTCAGACAGTAAACAGAGACACTTAATGACTAGTCTCCTATATCTTTTAATTTGTTAATGCATTGTAATGCCTCTGATTTTTCTTTTTTTGTGTTCTAAGCAACGTTAAGCTTTTTCTTTATGCTTATATAACTTGATAATACTCTAAAATGAAGTCTATTGAATTAATCCATGTAACATTATTTATTACCTTCAAAGATTAGAGAAGTGGCATCCAGTCACTCTAAAATAATAGCACATCTGAGGAGCTACCTGCCCTTCCTTTTATTAGCTTTACCTTTGCGAAATATGGTAATATGCTGGTCATATGTACAATTAAACCCAACTGTCTGAACTTGTGTCTATTTTATTTCCTGAGTGTTTATGTCAGAAATTACATTTGGATTAGATTTAAAGCAATTTGAGTCACAAAAAGAAAGAGCTGAAATATTCACTAGATTAAATGAGTATCATGCTGTAGGTCTTCTTATTCCATGAAAACAATTTGGTTTTCAGAAAGGCAAATTAATTGAGAGTGAAATTTTAACCTCAAAAGATCCAGTGAGTGACTACAAACTTTTAGAAATTATCATAGAAATTTTATGTAATTGAGAAGTTGGAAATAAGCTTTACAATGTCCTTATGCACAACTGAGGAAGGAACTGTCTGCTGAGGGAATTCTCTATTGTTTCTCTGATGTCATCATTCTCTATGTCAGTCCTCAAGTAGAAGTAGGGTTTAAAATTAAATGTTTGCTTACTGCAGGACATCTAACATTACTTATGTTGCTTAGAAATACACTTTTTAGAATGGAAAAACATAGGACTCCCTTTTTAGCTAAGAGGAGAATATAGTTTTCAACTAATAGGAGGGAGGGTGATAGATAATGGCCAAGTAGAGCATATTGCATGAGTGAAACTTTTTAAAAAAATCTTTTTTCATCATAGCAACCATGCTATAATATAAGAAATAAAAAAAAAATATTAGCACATGACCCTGACTTCCATAGACAACCTTCAGTTCAAATATGTTTTTGCATATTAATATGAACGGTCAATATCAGAACAAAAAGACAACTGTCACAGGTGGCATGGGAATTATTAATGTACTACTAAAAAAAAAGATAACTCATGACTGAGAAAATCTAAGTATTATGAGGACAAGGAAATATCTGGCAGAGAAGTTTCATCTTAAAACTTAAAAACTTAAAAAGTAGGGTAAAAACTATGCTATCAGCAGACTAAAGACTAGTAGAAGAACCAAAGTGAAACAGGTTCTTTCCAAAGAAGGAGTGGTTTCAGGGGAAGTGACAAGAGTTGCTCAACAGATGTATAGAACTTAGTTCATCTCATATATTCTAAATCACATTTGTATTCAAATGAAAAAAAAAAAAAAGACAAGAATCAACATTAATTAACTCCCACATACAGACAGAAGGAAACCAAAGTGTGCATGCACTTAAGATCTCCTCAGAAATATGCAGCAAACTAAGGTGGGAAAAAAAATAATAAAGTACCTTTCAAGAGATCCTATTCTACTTTAAGCTGAACCCCTCCGACCCTGTCAAACCCAGGACTTTCCTTCATGCATCATTGCTATTACCTAATCACTCATTTTCTTTTCTTGCCTACTAATGATTAGTAAACTCAGTGGCCTAAATGTTTATTTGAGCTTTATATTGTGTCTCCTGAGTTTAAAACTAAATTTTGTGTGAACAATTTTTCTCTGTATTTCCAGCTTAGTGTCAGAATATTATTTCATGCACAACTTTAGCACTTAAATCTGTCACAAGAATCTGGTATTGAAAATACGTATGAAAAATGGAGAAGGGAAGATGGGACATGTCACAGTTTCTTGAACATACAAAGTTTTCCTACAGAATTTCGATCAACATTAACTTGTGTGATGCTTTTTCTCATCTTACATTTCTGACTACTGTTGACCTCAGATGCAAACTATCAGAGAGCCTGCAAAAACACACCATAAGACTTGTTTAACTTAAAGACTTTGTTTTTAACTTTAAGACTTTGTTTTATCTTGTTTAACAGATACAATATGTCTGTATAACTAGAAGTTGCAGTCCTTGATCAGTTTGCAAACCTTACTGTTGTATTCTGCTATTTGTTAATTTTCATCTTCCATACACAAAACCTCTGCCACCTGCTGAAAGCATAGCAGATTCTGGACTGATGCACGAAATACAGACAACTTCCTCAATCTGCCATTTGTTGAATTCTGTTTCCTACCTTCTAAAGATGATCTAGAAAGATCTTTAAATTCTGATGAATTAAATATAGCTTCTTCAGACTATGCAGGGTGGTCAAGTTGTTCTCTAGTGAACCAAGAGTATTCTATGTTTACTCTTTTTGTCTAGTGTTCAGTCAATTGGCAAATTTTAAACTTGAATTTTATTAGTCGCATCTATTAGGTTTCTGTCTGCAAAATTATTCTATTTAAAAGAAAATGCTTTACACTAGTTTAATAGGGTGAGGTAAGGAAATAAATTATAAAATTGTTCATAGTTTCATTCCTTTATAATCAATTGTTTTTTATTAGGAAACTGAGAGAAGGAGGTGCTTGTAAAAACTTTCTAAAATGTAATTTAGACAAGTTGTATGTTTGGAGTGGGTTTCTGGCAAGAAGGAGAGGATGGATCTGAAAGGAAGACTGTCAGGTATGTCCTCATATAGACGTCCTCAGTTTTTATGCTGGTACAGCAGTTGTCCTGTTATGCGCCATTTTGTAGCTTCTGTCAATAGTAACTCTTCTGCCTGGAAAAAGGACATCAGTGATGAATATTGGTCATGTTTGCAATTTTATGCTACAAAATAGGACCTTGATGTTAGGAACCTTAACCAAAAATAAATCTGTTTTTTTTTTAAACTGTAACTGTAATAACTATGGTAACTTTTCCCCCCATTATTCTTTCAGTCATTGCAGACCTGTGCTCATCTGTTTCAATATAGGCATTGCAAAGCCAGTCTTAAGAGGTACTCATCTTGCCCTGAAGGAGATACCTGAACTGAGACGGTTGGGGCTTACGCAAGATGTATAAGGAGAGGCAGAGGGAATCGGGATTGTTCCGCCTGGAGAGAGAAAACTAAAAGGGATTTAATCTTCATTTTCAGTTGCCTAGCTGGGTGTTATAGGGAAAGCCTTCCAGACATGCATAACAATAAGACAATTCTGTCTAGAATAAAGGTAGAGGAAGGACCACAAAGAGAATGGAACAGGCTGCCCAGAGAGGTTAGGTATTGAAGTTATCGGAGAGTTCAGATTTTATTGGACAAAGCCCTGAACAGCACGATACACCTTTGAAGTTAACCCTTGTTTGAGCAAAGGTATGGAATGGATGACTTAAAGAAATAATTTCCAAAGTTAGCTGTGACTTTAAAATTTCTTGTTGAACAAAAGCAACTTATATCAGGAAAAATATGATGAGGACTTGATGATCCTTGAGGTCTCTTCCAACACTTATGATTCTATGATTCTATGATTCTGATAACATCTTCAAGTTTCTGGAACTGTACTGTGCAACAGAATCAAGTGTATTTTGGAACAGCTGTTCTCAGAAATAGCTAGCGGGACAGTGAAATCTTGTTTTTGACAGGCAACATACATACACTTGACAACTTACATTTACCCAAAAGTTATTGCAATAGTTACTTGAGTTATTGGCATGCTCTTTCTACAAAATTCAACTAGACACTACACGATACTACTACAGTATGAACAAACTTGCACTGTAAATCATTTTCTACCAGTGGCTTTTTTAACAAAGATAAGAATACAGGGCCTTCAAATTTCACTTGATGATCATCCCTGTCAGAAACATCTCTTTTTCATCTGTTGTGCACCTTAAAACTCTTTACATGGTATCTGCTACTCACAATGATCAAGAACTCTTCCTGATCTATGCTTCCAAATACTTCCAAAAAAAAAAAAACAAAAAAAAAAGAGACATGTAAGTTTGAATATGCTTTCTGAAGTATTGCATAATAAAAAGTATTCCTTTTTTAATTCTAATGATTTTTAATGACTGAATATTATTAAGAAAAAATTAATGACTTAACAATAAAACTTCTTTATTGTTAAATGTGCAATATTTTTACCTTTTCAGTAGGGAACATACATTTTTAAATGCTTTGTTCTATTTCTTTGATCTAATCATCATCCTAGATAATGAACCAATTACCAGTCTTATTTAATCTCAGGAATACTTGTTTTCATAAAAAAGCAGATTTAAAGAAGTTTACTTGCAATGTCAAGTGCAGCTCGGCATTTTAATGTGGAAGACTATAAGATAAGGGTTCTTTGTCTGAAAATGAGTTTATGTGATTTAATAATTAATAGAAAAACAGGATACCAATTTTAGTCTTCAAAATCCTCCAGGGGATAATATTCATGTGAATCATCATTACAATGTACAAAAGTGCTTGCAATATTATTGAAATTGAATTCTTGACAATCTCTTTGTGTAAGGGCAGATTTCCCACTAAAACTGCATATGTCTCTAAATAAAAAAGAATTACTTAAACATATAAAAACCAGATATTTATGTTAAATATTTGTTATTAGTGAGTTTTCAATCTACTTTTCTTCATGCTGTTTGCATTTTCATATTGTCTTTATATTTTCTATATTTTTTCTATTTATTTTCCATTTTTTACAATGTATTTTTTTTCTCACAGTTTCAGTTTGAATTAAATTTCAGAAATTTGTAGCAAAAACAGATTTAGGAGGGAGGATGGCCACATCTAACCAGAAACTATCACAAACAATCCAGGTTTTTTGTGGTCACACATGGCCCACTTTGATTTAAAAACAAAAAAGCAATCAAAACCCACTTATCTCTAGTTAATGGAAGTTTAGATGCGGCACAAAAAAAAAAAAAAAAAAAAAAAAAAAAAAAGCAACCATACCAAACTAAACCAAAACTGATTTTCAGAGATCATTCTCCTTATACTGTGTGATTTTGTATATTAGGTTACTTTCATTCTTGTCTATGCAATTTGTGTTGAACTGTTTCCAGAATTATGCATGCATTATTCTCATTTTCTTCAGATAGAAATGTTGATGTTTTTAATATTTCATAAATATATATGGTTTATAATAGAGGTTAAAAATATTTTGGTAGCAAACATCTGTTTTTCCTTCTGATTGTTAAACATAATCTGACCAAAGACTTTTAGTTTAAAAATAACTAATTTTTTGAAAGAGTAAAACAAATCTTAGAAATACTGTTATTAACTGTAGAGCAACTTTCTTTCAGGCATCTGGGGAGGTGGCAACAGATATACAAAACTGTAAGTCTGTAAAGCACAGAAGTTACAGCTTACTTCTATTTAAAAAGAATCTAAAACATAACTGAGAAAATTATAACATTAACTTCAGTTCTGCAGCCACAGAATGAAAAAGTGACTGAGGAGGCTTAGTTCTGTATCTGCTTAGAGTAAAGGTTAATGTATTTTAAATAAGCGAATTAAAACAATAAAAGGATTCAGAAACAACGTACAACAAATAGTTTATCTACCTGAATCACATCCAAGAAAACAGATAAGGTCTATAACAGTCTTTTTAAAAATGAAAATTTATAACATTTCTGAGTGCCTAGAATAAAATCTAAAACCTGGCTGATGGCTGAAAGACAGCTTGATGTAACTATGAAAACCAGAAAAGAAAAAAACAAACAAAAAAACCCCAAAACAAAACAGAAGTTTAAAACCTGTGTTTCAGAAGTTTCTCTAGAGAAGTGAATTTCTAGATTTTGTTTTTTTTTTTTACTGATTAGAGAGTTTCATTAGAGTTTGGAGTGTGTATAGGTTTGTTGTTCCATCTCGCATTTTTCTATTCAGTTTGTCAAGTTTCCAAAAATATTCTACTTTCTCAGACAACTCATTAAAACGAAAAAGAAGGAGTACATGTCCACTCCACAATGGCAGATTAAAAAATATATTTTCAGAAGAGCTTGCACAGAACATTATTCAGAAGTGAGGTGGATCACAAAATTTCAGAAAAACTCCAGGAGATATGTTTATGGCAGAAATCTGACCAAAAAAATTAATATACCTAAGTGTTGAATAATTATGCTCTCACAGAATTTCACAAACACTGGATGTTTTAATTAACTGGATATTATCAATCAAATGTTATTTCTATTGTTGAAGTTATAACATCTTATATAGATCATATCAGGCAGAAAATTAGTTAATGGCTAACTTTAAGCTTTAAATCTTAGCTATTTCCATTTGTCTCGAAAAATGAATCCTTTCATCAATATGTTCTTTCTTAAACTGCTAAAATGTGAAGCATGATAAGTCGTGATGGGTAGGAAGCTGATTCATGAAAAAGATGGTATAGCAGCATTTTTCATTTGCTTAAACAGTCTTTCCTCCCAGTTTCTTAAGTACTTAAGAAAATATATAATTTTTTTTTTCTCTCGTTATTTTGAGAAAGGAGAAAGGATAATGGATATAACAGGACAACAGATATATTTGATATTCATAATTTATTTCCATGAAGTGAGTACTTAAGCTATTCAGGAGTGAAAGTGTATTTTTTGGTTTTGTGTTGTTTCTAATTATTTTCATTTGACAGACTCGTCATATATTTTACAACATTTCCCAGAAAGACTAGACAAGAACATATTAAAACACGGTTTAGATTGCTTTATTTTTGAAGTTTGAAAACAATGGTGTTTCCTAAGGGAATGAAAATTACAGTTTCAAATACATAATCTAAATTCAATAGATAACATTCTTTACAGAGATTATGATCTTTACACTGGTTTCTACTTTATATTCATATAAGTTTCAGTTAAAAGTAATTAAAGAGGCTGGGCTTAATTTCTTTTTTTGTTCACTTCAGCTCTTATGTATGTTGTTGACTCATTCTATGATATCCTTGTTTCCTAGCTAAGGGTTTCAAAGGTATCAACAACTACATTTGCTAATACGCCTCTAAGAGAGGTTTTCATCATTACTTTGCTGTTGCAGATATAATTCGCCTTTAAATAAAACATTTGGTGCAAACGTTGTATAACTGGGACTCATTCTACACTTATGTCTTCCTCCTTCTTCTTTCCACAGTTCTTTAATTCCAGCACTCTTTCTTTCTCTTCCTGCTCTCCCTCCTCCACACTAAAATATGTGTTCTTCCTTTCTCTCTCCTCTCTTACTCTCTCCAAATTCACCAAAGAGGCAACAGGGATATGTTTTGGGTTGGTTTTTTGTTTTTTTTGTTTTTTTTTTTTTTTTTCAGAAGTGAATGTTTTTGCTGCCTCAATCATTTGTAACCATTACTTATCAATTATCAATTTCTAAATAAATAGCCTCACTAATGCTATTAAAATCTCAGTTTTGGTTTTCAAATTTTTGTTTTGGTTTCAGTTTTTTGGCATGTTGAGGTTTATTTCTGAGCCTATTTATAATTATTATGCTCATTAGAAATTCTGACCTGCTTCCAAATGAAGAGAAGATGTTTACACACTGTCCTGGCAACAATTTATGCAGCTCTAGATAGTTAAAGGAACCTCAAAGCATAACACACAGGACTTCATTTAATTAACTTGGTCTTATTTTTTTCACATGTAATAAAATATATGATGAGTTATTCCGGAATACTTTAAATGTATTTGTTATTTTTATTGGTCATATAAATCTGTTCTTTTGGTTAAGCTTATAAAATTCTTATTAAAATAAAAGGGAGTGGATAATATTCAAAATTTTAGTTGTTTGGGAGATATGGAAAGGATATATTCATTAACAGTATTAAAATTATTGCAGTAACAATTTAATAGAAAAAATTATACTATTATTCCAAGTAATAGTATTTGAGAGAATTGTAATAATATATTTAAATCTGTATATATAAATATATCTACATATTAAGAAGTATTACATAGATATTAATTTCATTTTCTGTTTTCTCATCGCCTTTCCACAGACTTTGAAGAAAAAATGAAACTTAGGACTCCTACATCACTTCCAGCAAATGTAATTGTGAAAGAACAAAAAAAATAATTTTATTTCCTAAATATTTGTCTGAGGAAAAATTAAGCTTTTAAAAAGTTAGTATTTTTTTACTATTTTTTCATAGAAAATGGTAATTTTTCCAATCACTTCTACTGTGCAGTCTTTTAAAATGCTGTACATAAAACTAATCTATACAATCTTGATATATGTATAAAATCTTGATAACATTAATTTATTTATTTTTTTTAGCTCAAAAGTTATCTCTTCTTACTTGCAGTAGCACCTATTTTTTTTAAGGAAGAAAATAAACCAAGGATAGCTAGTATTTTATAAGAAGCTGTTTTGTTTCAAGAGAAGCTGTGAAATAATAACCTTCAGCAAAGCCAACGAGAAGGACTATACAGATATATAAAGATTTTTCTTCAAAATGTAGAAAAATAAAAGTGTAAAAGCTCAATATGTTTAGGTAATCTTTGGTACCTGGCTCCTTCAGTGAGCTTTAGAATCTTATAGTTGTTATTCATGGTTTGTGCAGTGTGTATAGAACACTCAAGCTGAAAAAAGTAGGACCAAAACCAGAGCAGCCTAAGCAGGCATGCACAGCTTAAGAACCAGGAGAAATGGAGATTGTTGTATACCATCCCATATTCTGCTTCTTTAACCCTCAGGTGGCAGAGCAGAAACATTGCAACTTGATATCCAATGTTTGGGAGTCACAAGAAAAGGCTAAGGTCTCTGTCTCCACTTTCAAATTTTACTTTAAAGACAGCTTAATGTTTCTAGGATTTTACTCAGAGCCCACACAGGTGTTCTGAATCACAGGCTAATGGTCTGAAACTTGCCATTGTCTTATATGGAGTGTGTGGGGAATTCAGCTTAAGTTAAACACTTAAAATTTCGTAATATAAATATACACCAGTAAACTAGTCTAGTCTGTAGTCTCTCCTCAGATTGACTTGTTTTTCATTCCCACTAAAACTCTTAATTGTCTCCATGTAGCTTATACAGCCCAAAATCTAACATAAAGTTAGATCACTGGATGCAAAATAAAAAACAGAATCTCTTATGATAATGAAATTACCTCTTTACATTCTAAGTTATGCTACCCTATTTCAGGGCTGGTCTTTTTATGAGGCACTTGAGACAGGATTTGTGCCAGCTAAAGCTGCAGTCAGCTTCTGACATCAATGGAAAGGATATTCATTTTTACTAAACTAAGAGAAGACAGTTTTACAATTAGGTAAATCCAAAATATTTTTTTGAGAAGTAAAAGAGTCTGAACATGCAAATTGTCTAAAGAGAAAATCAACTTAGAAATTTCACCACAGTAGCTTGACATAGTTCTGGATTACTTTTTTCCAAAACATTTGTTACTCTTCTGTAAAAAAGCAGATGGACACAATGATCAGACCATCTGAACAATAATGTCTTCTTTAATAAGGGTTTTGGAGTGATGATTTGTATCTAGTTGAGCAGTATTTTTGTAGCAGTGTTGGTCTCTAGTATATATTATGTCAAGTTGCAAATTTAATGCTTCTGATACCTAAGCAGGTGTTTCTGAACTTTGTGTATCTTAATCCTTGCACAGAACACTGGGATTTCTTAATGATTACACCCATTAGTCACAGATGTTTGAGACCATATATATTTTTCCTGATAAACAGAAATGATACCAAGCTCTGTAAGGTCTATAGAGGCAACATATTGTAGTCTACTGGACTAGCAAAGGCAGAATTGCTATTGTAGTAATAAGCTTTGTACTGACTCCTCCAGGCTCCAAGACTGGGACTTGTCAGGCTTACTTTGTCTGAACCTGGGGTGGCCTGGGCTTTCCTGGAGCTTTACTTTAGCCTGTTTATTTGCAACAGGTACTTCCACAATGAGGAGCTGAGCATTACATTATTTGTTTTAGTTTTTGTTTAGATTTACTGTTGTGTTAAAAACATATGATAATTTTGTCACAGCTTTTAAACTACTACTACTAAAAATAATTCATTCTCTGTGACATGAACTGCCTACAATGC
Source organism: Pterocles gutturalis (assembly GCF_000699245.1). Taxonomy (NCBI): domain Eukaryota; kingdom Metazoa; phylum Chordata; class Aves; order Pterocliformes; family Pteroclidae; genus Pterocles; species Pterocles gutturalis. The sequence goes on along the minus strand of NW_010133296.1, from coordinate 58,171 downwards.
TAGGATAAAACTGCAACTTAGAGAGTGCAATTATATGACAGCAAAGGCCTTGAAAGTAGGGGCATGGGATAAGTAACAGCCAATAAGGATACAGGGAACTGGAAAGAGCATCATCTCACCCCTAGGTTGTATGGCTGAAGTGACTATGGAAAATTATTAAGAGAAATCTTATCATTAATCACAGCTGCATTAAAGTGTATTTGTATTTATCTCTTTAACAGATCTTTATATATGTATATGTATTCAGCTATCAGTGCTACGGCCACCACTGAGACTCCTAGACGGTCATAGAGTGTAATGAATCTAATTGTGTGACAAGCTATGGACCTGGGATAATTTCTCTCTATCGCTGTTTTGGCTAGTAAAGATGGCAGTAATTGTAATTACAATTCTTAGTTACTAGCATTCTTAGGACATTCAAAACAGATAAATTGACATGGATGTTTGCAAGTTTTCCACTATACTCTGATGCGTAATTTTTTGTTTTCATACACCAATACAACATTTTAATAAAACAGCATAAGGTGAAAACTTGAAACAGGTTTTGTCTATAGTATGCTATGAGATAGAACTTATAATTATGAATACATTAAATTTTTTTACCTACTTCTCTCCATCCTAATCTTTTCTGTGAAGAAACAACTATCTCAGTGTGCCAGTTCTATTTCTGTTGTGACCCAGGCAACGCTTCTTTACTGTTAAGGACTGAGGTATTAAGCAAGAACAAAATGAAGTGAATGATTTGTGACTGCAAAGTAACAATAGGGTATTCAGCTGTTCAGTAAAGCACTAGCCATTAATTAAATAGCTGGCTATCATGTCCTGATTTACACCATCTCTCCAGAGTGCATGATGTTATATGCCTAAGTATTTCTTCAGTTATAGGCAGAATAAATCATTTACATAAAGTACAGATAAGCAGAGAGATATTATCATTCTGTAGTTATCAATAATCTGCAGGTAAACCATTCACAAAATTTACAAAGCATCTTCTTTTTGTCAGGGTTTGCAAGTCCAAAACCAGTTTATGATTTCAGCTTAATGCTGCACTCCAATTTCTGAATATAGGAATAAAATAACTAACAGGCACCTGTAGTATAAGAAGACTATACATTTGCATTACATTCTTAAAGAGATAAATACTCTGATTTTTCAATAAAATAGTTTCATGTGAAATTGAACTTACGGTGATTTTTAAGTGTTTCAGTATGTGTCCCTTTAAGAAAAACACTAGAATTTATAGTACGAACTTACTGAAAAAAGTCCTCAAACAACTATGGTCACATGCAAAATTCAGTTTTTAAGTCCTCTGGAAATTTTTCATACTGGGTACAGCTACATAGATGAATCCTTATAAAAAAAGTTTGAGAACGTACTTATTCAAATTTGTATCTTGCTTTGCAGCAAGCCAATGACAAGGCTCCCTCATGACCATGGGAACATGAGTTCTCAAGCACATACGTAGTACAAATCACACACCTCTAGAAAAAAACAGTTTTCAGCGTTGTTGCACAGTTCTGGATGCAGAAAAGATAGTGAAAGTGCATAATTAAAATCTAAAAGGGGTTCACAATGGCATAAAACAAGGTCTTGGAAGTTGATTAATGGCACTTGATGTCAACACAAAGCTCAAATACAATAATTATTTCAAGGCATACATCAGTGTTGGCATAGCATAGTTTTAGAACTATCACTGAATAACACTGAAGCATAACATCACAAAAATCAGATTTATTTAACTAAGCTTTTAACTGTAGTTGAAATTCATTCCTGCGTGCCAGACATGGAATAATATCACATCCATGAGACTACCATGATGAAGCAGATCAATGGTACCATGATCATCATTAGTTTTATCAAGTGGCATCATCTACATTGATTTGTATAAAGAAAAGTATTAAGTGAAAAAATCTGCAATCATGTTCTTTCTTAATGTATGTCTAACATAATACATTTTTACCAAAGGAAGACAGTCACTTAGAATTCCTTCAGGACTGAGAAAAAATAGTAATGGAAAAAGTTTTGTATTATGTCTTCAGTATCTCCCTGAGAATAAAAGTCTCCTTTAGGACATTTGTAGCATCTGTTAACATACAATACCACATGGTGCATTCACATAATAATTTTATACTCATTTCAGTGATGGAAATTTTAAAACTGTCATGTCAAATTTGGAAATGATCATGTGATGAGACTGTTCCTCCATTTCTCCAGATTGCTAGCCCTGAAGTTCTTATGTGATCAAGACTAATTTTGTAATGAAATAACCACATCCCTAAGAAGTTTATAGTTTTTTTTATGGTACACATCCATAAGATTATGCAAATAGTCTCACTGGTTACATCTTTAAGAAATATAAACCAACAGAAAAGAACCCCTTATATTATTTCTTTATTATTCTTTATTATTCAGACTTAAGACCGTTCACCTTCCCAGCAAAGTTTTATAATATGGGGTAGCATAATACTAGTATAATTAGAGCATATAAAGAACTAGAGAATATAAATAATACAGTAGATATGTAGCAAATATAATGGAGAAGAAACCTGCTGCTAATTAAAATTTCATTATTCAATTCAATATTTCAGGTACATCAAACAAATGTGAATGACAATAACGAACAAAACACATACACAGAACAAAACTGAAGACAAATATAGGTAATATTTTGCAGCCTCTTTTCCATTGTGAGAGGACAAGATGAATTTGCTTTGCATCTAAGCATCTAGGTCCTCTGTAAATGAACTTACAAGAGATGTGTGCTCAAAACAAAATCAAGGAGGGGAAAAAAAGTTTCCCAACTAAAACTTGAATTCTGAAAACTATTAACTCAAAAATGAATCATGAAAAATAAAGTGAAACAAATTTGCTTACTTAAATGTAGGAGACAGAAGAGAAAAAGAACTTGTAAGTCACGATAGGTATGCCACTTTCTCGTCATTCTTCACCAACTAGGTCTCCCAGACTGACTAATGAAAGGGTTTAAAAGTGGAGGAAAAACATCGGTGGTGGATGTCACCATCCACCAAGTCCATCCATCAAGTCACGGATTACCTGACTGACCTATACTCACAAAAAACCCATAGCACCTGACAGACTGCAACCTGCAGTGAGAGAGGTGGAAGATGTCCTTGTGAAGATGTTGTCTATCATCTTTGACAGGTGACAGAAATCAAGAAGGTCCCTAATAGCTGCGGGAGGTCAAGTGTTGTACCATCTTCAAGAAAAAAAGGATGAAAGAATAATCCAGAAAAATATAGACCAATCAGCTTCCCTTTGGTCTGTGAGGAAAATCTATCTTAGATGTGTGGTAGTGGAGACCAGTAACAAGAGGCACACCACAAAGGTCTGTACTGGGACCTGTCCTGTTTTGTATCTTTATCAGTGACTTGGAGGAGGTGTTACAGTTCTTGCTCACCAATTTTGCAGATAAAGCCAAACTGAAGGACCAGTTGAGACATCGGAGGGCAGTGCTCCCTTCTCTCTGTAGGGAGGTGGATGGGCTGGAGGAATTGGCTGACAGAAACCTCATTAAATCCAACAAAGACAAATACTGAGATCTTCTTCTGTGAAGGAAAACCCATAACAGCATTACAGGCTGGGGACTGACAGGTTAGGGAGCAGCTCAGGGGAAAAAAGCTCTAGTGGCCCTGGCAGCAGATAGGCCAAGAGCATCTGAAGCTGTATGAATCAGAGCACAGGCAGCTGGCTGAGGCAAATGATTGCTTCTCTCTCTCATCACTCATTAGACCACATCTAGGTTACTGTGTGCAGTTTTGAGACCTCCAACACAGCAAGACTTATAAACTGGGGCAAGTTCACCAGGGAAAGCCACCAAGATGGTCAAGGTTGGAGCAGTTGCTCTGTATGCAGATTCTGAGAGACTAGGGCTTGTTCAACCTGAGCAAAAGACAGATGAGGAGGGAGCTAAATGTAGTTTCCATTATCTGTGGGAAGATTATAAAGGAAACAGATCCAGGCTCCTCACAATGGTGTGTGTCAGGAGGATGAGATAAAACGGGCATATATTGAAAGAAGTGAGCTTCAGACTAGATGTAAAGAATACCTTCTTCACCATGAGGACAGCTGAACAATGGAGCAGGTTGCTCAGAAAAGATGTGCAGTCTGTCCTTGGAAGTTTTTAAGACACAACTAAACCAATCATGCTCTGAGCTACCTTGTCCGATCTCAGACCTGACCTTCTTTCGATCAGGACAATGAGCTAGAGACCTCCTCAGACACATTCCTACCTGAATTATCCTGTAGTTTTATGATTCTAAGTCTCCAACTAAAGATTTTTCATTCTTGATTCAGCTGGCATAAAGGGACACTGGAATCACAAAACCTAGAATCCAAATCTCCAGTACTCTTATAAGTTCCTTTTAGAACTGTGGGTTTTTGGAAGAACTATCAAAATCAGTAATAAAACAGTGGTTTGGATTTGGGGACTTAGAAATTTTCACATTAAATTTCAAAGACACAATAGTGTTGATCAAGAGACTTGAACCTTCACTCATCTCTCTTGAAATGCAACATAGTTTTACTACTCTTCCCTAATGAAAGTACTGAAAAACCCCTAACTAGTTCAAAGGTCTAAAGTCTACCTTTCTTATGCATGTGTTCTAAGATCGCAACCATACAATAACTGTTCAATCAAAAGCAAGAAAAGGGTGCTGAAAATGCATACATTGACATCAAAGTGTCAGGGAGCAGAAAGGGCTGGCTGCTCCCCTCTGGTGAGGAGCCAGGCACCATGAGGATCCCAGGGCAAGCCATGCCCTCTCCCAACAAGCACCATCCCACAGCTCCTGAGGCTATTAGCCAGAAGCCAGGTGCCAGTAATAGCATCCATGAGCAACTCCCAACATTTCAAATGGTGAGCAAGGACCATGGGATGGCTGGTGGATCCTGTCAGGAGTAGCAGGAGATGGGGCCAGAGACTAACTACATTGCTGGTCTGAAGGGCATGTCCAGGGGATAACCTATCCAAAGTGCTGGGCTGAAGTCCAGTGATGGGGCTAGAAACACACACACCCATGGTGTCACTGGTGCTGGGGCTGGATGCCCAGGCTGTGCTGAAATGGAGATCCTGAGATCCTTGTAAAGGAGTGCAATGGGGTTCCAGGTGAGGCTGGTAAAGGCCAGTAAGGCTTACTGGAATCCTCATGGTCATTACACAAAGGACAAGCTTAGATATCAGGCCATGATGTTATATGACACATTCATGTTCCCCTAAGTGATCATTTGTACTGTTGCATAGCTCTTGACATGTTAAGTTTGTTATGAAGGAAACCAGAACTTATCAAGAAGAGAGTTAAAAACAGAGGTGATAGAAAGAGAATGATGGAGAGGTTGATGATATGGTACATATTCAGACCTCACCCCCAGATCTCATCCACATCATGGATTAGGAACTCAGCAGGCGTAGACAGACAACGACTTGAAAAATGATACCTAACTTCACATCTATAAATCCAGACAGAAGATTTTTTCTTTTAAGTTCATACTTTAAACAATGCTTGTAAAACAGGGTAATATTTTACCTAATTACTTAGCTGTGAATGTCAGTCCAAGTTTTGGGAGCATTTGATAGTATGAGAACCACAGAGGTCAGAATAACATTGAAAATGAGTGAAGTTCAGAGAATATACACAGTGTGAGGATGTACTCATATGAAAGAAGGAACGAATGGGATGAGAAGGAGAATCAATGAATGTCTCAGACATTTGAACAGAACTTCAGATGTCTAAAATCTTTTTCTGGTACTAAGGAAATCACTCCTTTTCTTTCATGTTTTCAGTAATTTCCCAGAGTATCTCAGATCTCACTGGAATTATGGAGGCATTTATTTTAGTCAGAGAAAAGTGAAAGAGGGAGAATGAATAGCTAACCTTTAAAAAGGTTATACATCCATTTAAAAGCTATTTATGCTGCCAGTTTTACTTAGTCTGAACATGCCTCATGACCCTGCTCATGCTACACACTTCATAACCTCCCATTAAATTTTCCAGGCTTTCCTGGTCTGATAGATACCAGTAGTCACTTGCTTAAACATCTCCCGATTACTTCCAGTCAAAAAATAGAGTTTCTGCATAAAATTACTATGGAAGTAACTCATCAAGAAAGTAGAAAGGCAAACAAAATCAGTTTAGATTTAAACCCTTTATGTCAGACACATGAAAAAAGAGAGGTTTATAGCAATATTCAGGCTTAGAGTACATAGGATCAAGCCTAGCGAGGGAAACCAGGATGAGCCACATCCCCAGGGTGTTCAGGCAGAATCATAGTGATGAGGCTGGGCTGAGGTCAAGCAGGGAAATCAGTCCACAGGTCAGAATCAACAGGATCAAGTACTGCTGCAGCTGAAATGGAGACCACCAAGACTAGAACAAAGCTCAGATAGCAAGTGAAGACCCAGGCTGAAATCAAGCTCCCGGGCCCATGGGTAAGGTATGTAGGTGGAGGCCCCAGGTGAGGCTGATCAGGGACATTTAAGTTCATCGATGCCCTCAGAACAACTTATATTTCTCCTTTGTCTTTAATTTAAATCTTAAAATCACTGAATTTCTCAACTGGTGTTCCGTACACATGGCAATATACTTTTTTTTTTTTTTTTTAAGAATAATGTAGATCTACCCAAGTCTTAGGGGGGAAAAAGAGGAAAAGGTTAATTTTTTTACATACTTTATAAACAACTGTGTTGAAGATAAAGTGCTGCCAACAACTATAGTACATTTCATTAACGTTTCTTTCTAGATAAAACTTATTTGCTCTGAATTTATGGTCTAATCTATCATTTTTCTTACATACACTTTGCGCCAAACTACAGAAATCAAGTAGACCTAAAATGAAAATAAGTTTTAATATGGTCTGTTCCTATTGGCTTTGCTAACTGCTAAGGCAAGAGGAACAGGAATCAATCCTAAACCCTAGGGAAATGTTTTGCATCCACTGCTTGAACAGGCTTGTAGACACACTTCAAAGACTGCCTTTTGCAGAGCAGGCTGGCACAGCACTGTCCTGAATCAAAAATGGCTCTACACTTATTATTTTTGTGCTTTTTCCAGTTTACTTCACTGTCTTGCCAGTATGGTGCTTAAGAAGGACTCAGCAGTTGCTGAGGTGAGCAGCTCCACAGCAAAGCACTGTAGTGCGGTGCACAGGGGGTCCTGAACCAGGGGAACCTCAGGCGAGCCAAGAGACCCACCAGGAGCCTGCAGCTCACCCAACAGCATCTGACAAGACCTGGGCGAGGCTGGGAGTAAATGCAGACAACCACTGACCCTATGTATAAAAGAAGCCCCTGGGAGTGCTAGTGACCAGGAGTGCTGTGAACAGGGTGGGCAAACGGGGCACGGCATGTCAGCAAGGGCATGGTGCGGGAGTTCATGGCACAGTTTGTGTGGCAGTGTGCGCAGAAGGGTGTGCAGGCAGGGCACTGAAGTGCTGCCAGCTTGACCAGAGAGCAATGGTATCTACCCATCAGAAAGCCATGTCCACACTAAGCTCTGCACCTGCCACAACTGACGCAGCTCACCAGACAGAGCTCCAGGGGGAACACGCAGCCACCCGGGTGCAGGCTGCAGGGTGTGCTCTGCTCTCACGCCAGCACCGGCTGTCAGCAGGAGCACTCCTGCGGGAGCTGCACCCAGGTACATCAACTCCTCTGCTCAATGACAGAGCTCTGGAAGGAGGTGAGTAGGTTGAGGAGCATCAGGGAGTCTGAGAGAGAGAGAGGATGAATACTGGAGTTGCACCCTGCCTTCCCTGGGACAGGCCTGACAGGTGGACGGGATGCATGGAGGATTCCCAATCCTCTCTCCCCCTGGCTGAATGTGGTGACACAAGGGACAGCAAAAATGGCAATGATTTCCTGCCTGGCGCAGCAGGTGTTTCCTCCATGACTACCCCACCTTCCCAGGTGCCCTTACAGAATAGGTACAAGGCTCTGCAAGTGGAACCAAACAATGGTTCCTCTGGACTGGAGGAAAGTAAAGACTTTGACACCATTTCCCACAGTATTCTCCTGGAGAAACTGACTGCTTATGACTTGGACAGGTGTACTCTTTGCCGGATAAAAAATGGCTGGATGTCTGGACTCAAAGAGATGCGGTAAATGGAGTTAAATCCAGTTGGTGGCCTGTCTCAAGTGGTGTTCCCCAGCACTCAGTATCAGGACCAGCTCTGTTACATATCGTTATCAGTTATCCAGATGAACAAATCCAGTTCTTAGTAAGTTTGCAGACAACACTAAGTTGAGTGGGAGTGTTGATCTGCTTGAGGGTAGGAAAGCTCTACAGAAGGGTCTGGACAGGCTGGATCGATGGGTTGAGGCCAGTTGTATGAGGTTCTACAAGGCTGAGTGCTGGGTCTTGCACTTGGGTCACAACAACGCTGCAGGCTTGGGGAAGAGTGGCTGGAAAGCTGCTCAGAGGAAAAGGACCTGGGGGTGTTGGTCACCAGTTTGCCCAGGTGGCCAAGAAGGCCAATAGCATCCTGGCTTGTATCAGAAACAGGGTGTCCAGCATGACTGGGGAAATGATCATCCCCCTGTACTCGGCATTGACGAGGCCACACCTCGAATACTGTGTTCAGTTTTGAGTCCCCTCACTACAAGAAAGACATTGAGGTGCTGAAGTTTGTTCGAAGAAGGGCAATGAAGCTGGTGAAGGGTCTAGAGCACAAGTCTTATAAGGAGCAGCTAAAGGGACTGGGGTTGTTTAGTCTGGAGACAAGGAGGCTGAGGGGAGACTTCATCACGCTGTACAACTACCTGAAAGGAGGTTGTAGTAAAGTTGGTGTCAGTCTCTTTTCCCAAATTGCAATTGCTAGGATGAGAGCAAATGGCCTCAGATTAGGCCAGGGGAGGTTTGGATTGGATATTGGGAAAAATTTCTTCACCCAGAGGGTTGTCAAGCGCTGGAACAGGCTTCCTAGTGAAGTGGTTGAGTCACCATCCCTGGAAGTATTTAAAAGATGTGTAGATGTTGTGCTTAGAAACATGGTTTAGTGGTGGACTTGGATGTGTTAGGTTTGTGGTTGGACTCGATGATCTTAAGGGTCTTTTCCAGCCTAAATGATTCTATATAGTAGAAGAAACTAAAAGACTGTGCATGCTTGGCAAATTAAAAACAAAGGTAAATCTTCAGCTAAAAATTATTTCAGACTTCAACAAAAATAAGGAGGTACTATCAAATTTCACAACTATATGATGTCAATTTCCGTGGTACATATTCTCATTCACTTCCACACTTGCTGTCTTCATGACATAATTTGCTGGAAGTGGTGAGACAACTTCCTGAAGACCTGAATGATTATGCATGCATTTAAAGTTCAACAAGATGAATACCAAACGAATTATGTAATGAAGGTGCTTCTAGTACATTATCTGCAAGACGAACACCACTGGTTGGGTGATACCACTCAACACAGCTTTGGGTTGGTTTGGTTTGTCTCTTTCTTGAGTGAATAAAATCAGAGCTTCTCAAATTTGTTCAACTTTGATGTAAACACATCCTAGCATTTCTGGGGAAAATACTTCTGCATGACAGATGAGAAGGAATAGCAATGAAGAATGTATAATCAATTTTTATTTCCTACAGCCATATTTTTCATACAAGGCAGTCCTTTGGAAGTTTGCATGCCAATCTGAAAGCTAAGAGTGGGTAAGCTTGTTTTTGATCCTCCAAATGCTGGTAGCATTCCAGAGTCTAACATTTAGACGTAAAATTAAACCCACAGTCATTATTGATATTAGAGGTTAATAGGCTTTAGTGTATTAAGGTAACAGTTTGAAACTGCCCCTTTTCTTTGGTCAAAAGGATTAGATTAGAATGGACTTTACACCAGAAGGATAATTTTTTTGTATGTAGCAATTTTTAATGGAAATTTAGGTCATATTAGATTCCTTTTGTCTGTTAATGTATTTTTTCTCTTCCCAAAACTTTTCCTTTAACAGTTTTTTAAAACACACTAAAAGTATACATGTCAAAGGAATTTTAAATTATTTTATCACTTGTTTCTTGTTCCACACAGAATAATAGAAGATTCTGTAGATAATAATGTCATACAAAATCCAAATTTCTTGTGTCATCCTGATAGCACAAAAGCCCTAAAATTCTGCCAGATTTGAATACATATGTAGTTTATTTCTAGCTATCCCATTTATCTATTTATAATTTCATGTCATAGTAAATAAAATAGGGGAAATTTCTCTCTTTCCTGCTTCCTTCTTCTCCAAGAGTAGGTAGTATTTTATAGAATAAATAGAATCCCACATCTGGATGCTTTTCTGCTTTCCAATTGCAAATTATTTAGGCTAATATTAGTTCAAATGCCAACAATTCTCCAGCAACATTATTCATGTTTTTCTGTTTTGCACAATTTCATCGAAGGTTTACACAAAACACAGTCCAGTATTGCAAATTTTTAATTACATACAAATCAGAAAGCGTTTTAAATACAGAATAATGTTCTTATCATGTCTGTTATTTATTTTTTGCTTATCCTTTTTTAAAAATAAATATTTTATTTGTCAGCACTATTCAAATTAAGTTAGATATTACACAGTTCTTCTACAATACATGTATCTGTTTATGATTTAACATAGATTTTACATTTGTTTATGATTTTACATATGATTTTACTCTAACAAAACAGTGATAGTAGCTGTTAAGTTGATTCTGTTTTGACAGTTAATACACCCATAATAAGCATCAAAGGGGCATCCTGCACACGTTATTTAAAGTTGTAGTAAATTTTCCAGAATCAAGATGACTTTGGATGCAGAAAATGTAATATAAAGCTTATAGAAATGAAGAACAGAACACCAGAAGAAAGTGTATAGAAACTGTGAAAATTTAAGAAAAATTCAGGGGTGCTGAAACACTCAGTGAAGGCTATACAGTAAGCTGGACTACTCTTTATATTATTAGGGATCAGAACAGTTAAATCGGTGGAACAGTTTCATTATCTTATTGCTTTTATAATCTCTTGGTAGCACTGATGGAGGGGAAAAAAGATCAAAAACACAGAAAACATGAATTGTCTTTTATCGTGTGACTATCACTTGAAATACAAAAACCAGAAATGTCTGAAACATTAGGTGTTGATAATATGACAAAGTCTTATGTACAGTTATTTATTTTGAGAGTGGCACAATAAGGGAAATGCAACAAAATTAATTTTCAGAGAACAAATAATACAAGGCTTGACAGGACAGTGAAAGGTTTCTGCCTGCCTAAGGCAGCATAAACTATACCTAACCTATTTTAATTACTTCTGATCGTTAATTTGGTTTGACTTTTGAGCTTGGAGATGGAATTTGATCTTGAGTCTGAGTAACATGCTTAGATTTTGAAATATTTGAGAATCAAAAGCATAGCCTAGGAGAATCTCATCAAAACAGGACATGTACTTGCTACTGAAATACAACACCAGTGTTACAGATCATGATTAAAATATTATTTTCAGCTACTTATAAACATTAAAGAACTCTAAATATTTCTTGAATACAGAAAAAGGAAGACTGTATCAGCTAAAATAAAACTATACACAAAAGGAATAGCTAGTACCATATTTATGTATGACTCAGTAATTTTCACCAATTGCCAGACAGAAAAGACATCGCAAATGAAGAATCTGTACCAAATCATTAATATATGAGACTTCAAACCACATTATCTGCCATGTCACCAAGATGTTTCCTCACTAATATCACAAAAAGTCTACTTTTCTTGTCAGAAAAGCTGTTCAGTGCTTTCAAGAAAACAGTTTAGTTTTTTTGCCATGTCATATTATGCATTAATATGAACTCACTTGAAGACATCTTTATGAATGGAAATTTAAAATAAAATACCACAGATTAGGACAGTGCCATACAAAACCCACCTAAGCATAGGTCATTAGGACTAACACAACCTAAAAAATGCATGGTAACTGTGATGCTCATTCTAACCCTGACTCAGACTCTAGTTGTAATGAAGTCATTCTCCTTATCTAGTTTTTCCTGTTCTTAACAGAGAAAACCTATACATCACTGGAGACAGTGTTAGAATGAATACTTAGGTTTCAGCTAGTAGAACACTATATTTAAATAGTTGTATAATCTCATTAGAACCCATATAAATTGTGTTAATTTTTAAACTAAGGTTGAATTGATACAGTGATAGAATATATACACTTCACACTGGAACAGTTTGGAATGTGGTAATGGAAGATTTGAGTGCATCCCTCAGCTGTGATAAAGCATCTAATTAAAAACAAAAAGATGGAAATGAAGACAAAATGGGCCCATAAGTTATTCATTAATTAAGAGAATTTGTGGAATCCAGATAAATGTAGAGAAAGGTATCCAAGAAAGAAAAGTAAGAGAGAATGATGTAGGCAGGTTTTCTGTGTTGCAGAGTCTTAAAGAAAAAAAAAAGTTCCTTCACAAAGATGTCAAATGATTAATCTCCCATATGGAAGGAAGTGCTACAGCTGTCAGAGAATGTGCTGACCTTCCTAGTATAATATAATCTTTATTACTTTAAGAAAATTAAAAACAGATACTCAATGAAATGTTTAAATAAATAAAAATTTTTTCAATCTTGGAATTTTAAAGTAGATTTAAAGAAAATTATTTCAGGTCCTCACACGTTAGGACTGGGAAAAAACAACAACAACAACAACAAAAAAAAACCCCACACAAACTCATTTCATGGTGTCTATATGGTTCAAACACCAAAATGAGTTAACGTTGGTGCATTACAATGGCATTTTTAAAGAATGCATTTAAACATTTTTTTTTTTTTTTCCCCCAGTGGTGGAAGCATTCCTACTTTGTAGGAAATATAAGACAGGTCATTTGTATTGAAAAGAAAAATGTAAACCAAATGGAAATGGACACAGATTTCTCAGGGAGCTTTTCAAACATCATTGTCCAGATTTTTGTATTTAACAGGTCTATGACTTTTGAAGTATTTTTAATTTTCTTTGATTTGTTCAGTTCAAATATTATAAAGTGCAAAACACAAACAAAACCACTTTATACATATCACTTGATTATATAAACATCAGTGAAAATATAAGCTTAATTACAAAACAGGTCATTTCTGATGTTTAGTTAAACTGATCTTCCTCTGGCCAAATGGTGCTGTGATCCATCAACTGAAATTGCAATAGACATGTCAAAAAGTTTTATTCCTTAATATAGACAACACCTTGGTGTTAAGGCTGTTGAAAGAATTTCTGAAGCCATATGAATTCAAGACTGGAGTGACACACTGAGCTGCTTGGATTGGGGTAAACTTCTGGACGTAGGGTTTTCAATAATGTAAATATTAAAAAAGGAAAGTGCTATACTTATAAACTTGTTTGATCTCTTTCCTCCTTTCTCTTCTTCATTTCATGGAACTGACCACAGTTCTGGTGCCGTTACCCTTTCCTGTCATTCTAGCATTATCTTTTTGACTCCTGTGTATCTGACAGCTCTCTGACTCTTCCATTCAACTGAATATTAACATTCACTGCATAGCAAAATGGGGTCAAGAGTGAAGGGAGTGTTCAACAAAGCAAGTTACTGAGAGATTAAAGAATGAATGTACACTGTGTCATTTACTCTGTGGTCATTTATATGCCATTGCTAGGACACCTGGCAGCAGACTATCAAAATCATCAATGACTTAAGGTCAAGGAAAAATTCTACAAACAGGCTGATGACATATACACATAAACAGCTGCAATTTCATAACCAGGTTGCTAAGACAGAAACTTATCTCACAACAACCCTCTCACACTATGAAGGCAAAATTATGTATTTCAATGCTATGATTACATTGAAGTAATCTGAGAGAGTGGTGTGGGTCTCAGAAATTGACATATTTAAATGCAAGGTATTTGAGAAAGTAAGATAATATTACCTTCATTTGAAAGACAAACGATATCTGCACATCAAGAAAAACAAAGATTACAATGCACAAAAGGTATGTGATAATATTGCCAGTGAAAGAGGAACAGTGAAAAAGGACAAACAAGTAAGAACTATAAGAAAGAACTAACACTATAAAAACATGAAGAAATGAAAGAAACAGCAACATCTACAGTGTGCTTAATACACATGCTGTTAGGCATGTATACTTGCGCACTTATAAGTACTTATACATGTATATTCATGCTATATATGTGCTGTTAAGACGATAGCTCAATCAATTTGTCTATATTCATGTATTTTACATTGGTCATTTTCTTCAGGAAACATGGATGTTCCTTGAAGTGTTTCCTAGTAAAGAAATTATGTATTCTGGGATAGAGGACCAAAAGCACCTCTTCTTGTTTAGGACTATATTCAGAAATGCTACTAGCAAGGATTCCTCAAACATAACCCTTTTCAGAGTTCAGCTATGTAAAAAGGAGATTAAGGCTATTTATATATGTTTAAATATTTTTCTGGTTTTTTTTTTTTTTTTCTTACAGATGCTGTGGTACTGAAGTTTCCTTATTAGACTGGTTTATTTCTGTTACAGCATCTCTTTTACTCCCCCATGCCCTCACTACCACCCCTGTGCCCTGGTTGTAAATCCAAAACTATATGTCGTCTTGGAAGTCACTAAAGCAATTTTAAAGTAAATCTGATATTTGACAAGCAGTTGCACTGTGACTCTCCCTTAAGACTGCAGGGACATGCTGAATTGCTTGGAGTGAGTTAAAATTCTGGACACAGCGTTTTCAATAACATGCAGCTTAGGAAGCATTTTCTTAGGCACTCATATAAATAGGATTGAACTCTTTACGGTGCTGGTGGTTGCTGAAGACGAGCACAAGTCTCTGAAAACACTAGGCAGTATTTTATTTGTACTCAATTTCCAAAAGAGTAGAAAGTCATGGTGAATACTTTTACATGAAGATTTTGAAAGGTTGTTTAAAAAGTAATGTTCCGTTTGAGAAAGGCTTGAAAAGAACCTTTCAAATTCATTGTGTGATAAAATCTAATGGTTTTGACTGTCAGAAGGAAGAAAACTGTGACGAGTTCTGACATTCATAAAGAGAGATAAAAATGCTTTTATTGTTTAAAATATTTAAAATTACATTTCTTCTTGTCTTGATTTTAGTGCCTAACCAGATAGGGATCTAATTTTCATTTCTTAATTCTTTTCACCCCGCTACACATTTAAACTCTGGAGTTTAAAATAAAAAAGACAAGTGGGGGAACTAATTTTAAAACTTTGTTGTAGTGTAAAACACAGACTCAGTGTTAGGGAGACAAAAGTTCTGAAAACAAACCATAAATAGCTCTGTTCTGTGTGACGGGTAGAGTAGAGGCTGGAAATTGCCAAGGTGCTGTTGTCATATTTCCGGTGAACTAGTCAATGAAATATTATAACAGCTCAAGTATTTTGGCTTGATAGGTGATTATTGCATGAAAACAATAGACTAAAATTATTGGAATAGGTAGACTACTGCCAAGCAAGCTGCCCAGACTCACATCTCTATTCCAGCTATTCCCAGCTGGACCAGCAATGAAAGCAGGAAAGTGTTGGTACTGTGCAATTACTTCCGTTCTCCTTCCTTTCTTTTGCTTCCCCTGAGGATGCCCTTTTTCCCTTCTAGCAAAGTGAGGCAGTTTTATTTGGGCAATGGTTACATTAATAAGCTGAGGACTGTGGAGGAGATGGGTATGTTTCCTCCATTTTCCTCATATTAATTGTTTTATGTCCTAGTACTATATATACCATTATTCAAAAGTACCACAGGTGAATGTGTAGCAAGAATACAGCTTGGTTGTGCAAGCATATCAGCAAATAAAACATGAGTGAAATGTAAACCTAGAACACAGGATGCAAAAGAGCTTCACAGTGTTCAGTAACAATAAAACAGCTTTGAAAAGTTGCCAGAAGAACTTACGAACTGTGGCATAAATGCCTCTGTCCTTACCGCAAGGCTAAGAGAAATGGCAGAAATACAATATGTATGTCAGAGAATAAATTGTCCTTGGCTAATAGAATTTTTCTACAGCTTTGCTTCAGAAAATAGCAAAATGTGGTGAAACTATGCAATGCCAACAGAGTAGGTATGTACATGTAATACCAGGGGAAAATAATCATAGTCTCACACTTAAATTTGCTGTGTTCATTCATTTATACTAACATTGAGATTTCAGAAATACAAAAAACATCGGGGGTTTTTCATTGTGTTGAGAGGAGGGGGTTGAGAGGTAATTGTGGACTGTTATTACAAACATAATTTTTCCACTTATTCTTGTTAAACCTGTCTGATTCCATATTCTTCTTGATGGGTGTTTTAACACTAAGTTTCATCAAGGAAGGTTGCTATTTTTTTTGTCTGTCTAAAGAAGAAAAAAATAGGCAAAAATCCCATAACTATAAAATCTCCATTAATTGTATCTTGCTCTCATATTTTTCAGTGTGAACAAAGGAAAAATACCTGGGAAGGCACTCACACAGAGGACCCCTGACAGTTCATGCTGCCTCAATATGAGCTCACTCACCAGCTTTCTTCTGAATTACTGTAGTTGTCTTTCTCCAAAAGGTGTCTGTTATAGATAAGACTAGCCCAAAATAGCATAGACATAAGCCAATCAGTGTCACATGACCTTGGAGCAGATGTCTGGCCTTTTTATTAACTATTGCAGAAACAGCCTAATGAATAATCATACTTTTTTTTCAAGGGAGAGGATCTGACCCATTAACATGAATATCCTGGAATAAACAAAATTACTAGGAAACATGGAAAATAATTCTTACAAACAGAAAATAGAAATTGGGAAGAAAAGTCTCCCTACTACCCTATCTAAATAGTATTTCACTAAAAGATCTGATCTGCAAAGCAGTATAGCATCCTCCAAGGTTCATAAGAAAGCAACTTTTCAAATGTTATGTGATATGTAGTTCTCTTAACTCCAGAATTTGCTCCGCTGTACATTTTTCAGGTGTTCCAGAAAGTCCATGTGACCTGAATGTCTTGCCAGGCTTGTAAATCAGATATTTTTAGGTGTTGAAAAAAAAAGTACTTTATATTGTGAAAAAATGGAGAAGGGCCTTGCCAGTCAATGCAAGGCAAAAGTTATTAGTGGTAGATTTCTTCCACCAAAAGACACCCTTTTTAAAAAACAAACAAAAAAAAAACCCACAAAAAACCAAAAACAAACAGTCAGCTATGGAGAAAACCATCTTTCCTTTAAGAGTGCATGTGAAATAGGTTTTTTAAAAGCAGTTTTAGAAAGGAGGATTCTACAGTTACATTTCAAGGCAGTTAGGTGTGATACATATTTCTCTATGAATATCAGCTTTCCAAGGAAAGCTTTATCTGTCCTTGCTGTTCAGGAGACAACACCGAGGTTCTTGGCTTTATATCTTTTTCAAATCCTTTGCTATATAAGCTTCCCTCGGCCACTTTATTTCTGCCGCATAATAGGGTTCCATTTGTCAGTCTTTATGCCAGAAGCTCTTACTCTTTTTAGAGCTTATTTAATGGCCAATATCTTTCTGTGGTGTTTCTTCAGGTGCAGACACCATATCTGTAAACCTTATTATCAATTATTTTGTCATGGAAACCCTTTGGTTGCAGAACAGAAGAAGAAATAGCATCACTTAAAAAGGAGATATAAAGACAAGCTTTAATACAGGAGTAAGGTAGTCATGTAGGATGGATCATGTTAAGGGTGAAGAAGCAGAATACATCAGATGGAAAATGAAATGTATGGTGGGTTACAGGACCAAGCAGGGACCAATGAGGGCAGCAGCACTGTGAGAGAGAGATGTCATCCATAAAAACTTGAGGGGAAAAAAAAATTCTTCACAAATGTTTGAAATTCTAAGAGACACAAAAAATTGCAAATGCTGTTGCTTTGTCTAAAATAAGTACTTATTCACTTTGGCTGCAATACAGAGCTTATTTGTTTTTAAATCTTGAATTGGACACATTGACATCTTAAATGCAAACTGACAAATGTCACAACATAATATAACAATAAACTCTAATTTGGGACCATCTAAGCCTCTGGGCATCTGACTAGAGTAAGTTGTAAGTGGAAATATAATGAAATATACTCAGTTAATATTCCTTCTTACATCAATCTTCTCATGCCTTTGAGACAAAATTTAAATCAACATAATAGGAGAGAGAAATATTGTAAGGTTTGATTGGATTATTCCCAGTGTTTTTAATCAGAAAACTAAACTAAATTTGTCTGCATATGTTTTGGTTGTTGTTTGTTTGTTTGTTTGTTTGTTTTTTTGTTGTTTTTTTTTTAAATCATTGCACTAAATAAGACATAACCACCTAGATTTTACTCTGCCAAAATATGTGAAATCCATAATATATTTTAGTGACACTGGGACATTAATAGGCTTTTATTCTACAACAAAAATTAAAATTAGAAAGAAACTGTCCCTCATTTGAAAATTCATTAAGAATAGATGTTTTCTAGCAACAAGATTATATAATACCTAGAACAACCAAACAGGAGAGTTTGTTTTGACAGACAGAATCTGTGCAGCAAGGTGTGGGAAAATCTGTCCGGGCTCCAGCCAGCGCCGCATATTTGGAGGATGTGCATGACTGGATGAAATCAACTTGTGAAACCCCTGTATACTGTGATCCATTAGTGAAACCAGTTTGAGAGCATACCCAATCAATAAGAAGTCTTCCTATAAGTGAGGCCAAAAGTAGCAAGGGCAACATTCCGGTCTCTGTCTAAACTGGTGATGGGGTAAAAAATGTCCTCTATACCTCCTCAGAAGACAAAATCTCCTAGAACACATTGCAAAAGAGCCCTGAAGAAATAAAAGTCTGGCTACTGGGATGTTGGAGCCACAACTATTGGGGATCAAAAGCTAACTATATTAAAAAAATAAAACCAAAACCAAACCACCACCACCAAAAACTATTAAAAAACCCTATTAAAAAGCTATCTAATGAAAATGTTTTGATAGCTACGTCCATTTAGTATACACACTGTCAATATTGTTGTAAACTGTGACATCCTGAAACAAAAGTTTTAGTTTTGCTTTTATCAGGTTTTGTCAGTGGTTTTTTTTTATTAGGTGTTTTTAGTGTTTGTTTGTTTGGTATTTTCACATGACTATTACTGAACAACATATAAAGGACTGAATGTGACAAAAAAGGAAAATGAATTCTGATGACTGATAGCAACACGGCCTTTGCCAAAATCGGTTGGCTCTACTACTCAGTACAGCTGTATCAGAATTAATTCAACATTTCCTCTGCAGTCTTTTTTTCATAAATGAAAGGGTCTGAATCCCAATCAACTAGTGGAACAGAAGCTAGTTTTAAAACACACTCAAACCCCTTTTTTTAACTCAGAGAGGTTTGCCTGAGGACCTGCAGGTCATATAGAATAAATAGAGCAAGGGAGGAAATATTTATATATATTTTAGATGATGGTAGGTGGTGCTGTATCTTGAGTTATTCATATTGCCAGTATGACAGCACATGATTCTAAGTGCAGTTTTCTTAAGAAAATAGCTAATTACTATAAAAATCAGTATTATGAGAAAAAAAGTTGAAGCAAATTGAAAATTAAATACAATATATTATCTGTAAGATGTATCTGAAAAGTTGTTTAATATAACATGAAAATGGAATGGACCAATGCATACTCCTCTTTGCCTATAGCATTTAAATCCAAAACAGTTTTCACTTTTGTTTCTTTACTCCTTTATATATATAAATCATATACAAATAACCATGATTACATCTTCTTGCAAATAGCCGTAATGGAGATGTATTTCACAGAAAACAAGA